>NC_083474.1:1185563-1203063 GCF_030014155.1 Tachysurus vachellii
TACGTTGACTTTCATAATCCCAATGTGTGCTTTTTCAGGTGATAAAGGGGATCGTGGCGAGGACGGCATGCTTGGAGAGCCAGGTCCAAAGGGAGAAGATGGTCAGTGCCCACTGGACTGTGTCTCACTTAAGGGTCCTCCAGGTGAACCGGGTCTTCCTGGTGCAGTTGGATTACCTGGGTTACTTGGGCAGGATGGGCCTCCTGGTATTAAAGGTCTGAAGGGTGATCCAGGCATTGATGGCACACCAGGCACACCTGGACTCCCAGGGATTAAAGGTGACCCAGGCAAGGAGGGAAACTGCTCGTGTAAAGATGGACAAAAAGGTGAAGTGGGATCTGAAGGATCTAAGGGCAATAAGGGAGAGCTAGGTCAGATAGGGTCTCAGGGCGTTGCAGGGAAGAAGGGTTCTAAAGGAGAGACCGGGGAGATGGGATTGATGGGAATGCCTGGTCCATGCAGCCCAGCCATACAATCTGCATTCTCTGCTGCACTAAAATCATCATTCCCAGTTGCCAATCAGCCAGTAGTGTTCGGGCGTATCATCTATAACCTGCAGCAGCACTACAACCCGAGCTCAGGTGTGTACACGGCACCGGTCAACGGCACCTATGCATTTAGCTTTCACTTGACTGCCTCTACCCGCACCCTGAAAGTTGGACTCTTCTGGAACTTCCAGCCTGTGGTGAAAAGCACACAAACATACGAGTTAGGCTCTGTCTCACAGCAAGTATTGCTACACCTGAGCGTAGGGGATCAGGTGTGGCTCCAGGTGAAGGACATTGTCAATAACGGAATGTTCACTAGTGCTGAGGCCAGTAGCACCTTTAGTGGCTTCCTGCTTGAACCTGACACCTGTGAATTCATCATGGGCCGTGAGTTTCCTCCATCAGTCATCAGTGGGGAGTACACCTGGGGGGATCCAGACCCCACCCTGAGCCCTAACGTCTAGACACAACCTACTAATCCAAACCCAGCCTGAACCCGTATTCTTATAAGAAAAATATCTCGAAACTTGAAACATTAAATCTGAAGGGGATTTATGAAAGAACGACTGGAGTCAGAATGAGATGCCCACATAGACCCTGGATCACTAAACCTTCGCTCTTTACCTTTAACCCTACAGCCTAATTCAAACCTGTACAATGTAGGACAATCCAGTCCTCTTGACCACAACCCCATGAGAATCAACAAGGGTGGTGGAGTTCAGCATAGTGTGTGTAGAGGACCAAACCTGATCCTGGAACAGTAATCCAAGCTGAAATTGACCCTTAACTGAACTATACACACACAACACCCTAAACTACTGAGATTGTACAACGGATTGAATGTAGGTTTATAGAAGAAAATGTTCTTGTATGAGTTTTTGTATGTGAAATATTTTAACATTATTAAGAATCATTCTGTTGGTGAACAGAACATTTATTAAAAGTACAATTAAATACTTTTTTTGATTAACAGCATGTAAAGTGTGTGTCACTGTTATTGACTAAATGTATACATTAGAGTTATAGTAGAATATGAACACATTGTTCGCTTTATTGAGAACATTATTTTTATTATTTTCAGATTTCTTTGGCACTGGGTTCCTGGGGGATGCAGATTATGTTGGCAAACAAAAATAACCATGCAGAAAGGTTTAAAGTCGGTCCCTTGAGTTATATGTGGTTGAGGAAATGCCAGGGCTTGAGGTTTAACTCTGACTTTTCCAGTGTTTTCCTGTGTCTTTGGAGGCATAGTGGCAGTGTTTATATTGTATTTAATTAACCATGAAATATTCGGTTGAGGCCACACCCACTTTGAGTTTGACTTTAAATAAACAAACAGACTCAGATCACCTACACATAGTATAAAGGTATAATTATTAAATTAGTGCTAACTCTGGTCTGGTCCCAAGATGTTTTCTGGATTTACTTGGTTTTTGGATTTGACTCACTCATATGAACATAGTTACTGAAACCCCTATCACACTTGACTAGTCCTTGACATTAACGTGACCTTTATTCAAGCTATGTAAAATATTGTACTTGAACCAAATAGATGTGTGTGTTGTCCTGGGTTGCGTGCGTTCAAGTGCCATCTGATCCATCAGTTTGTGTAATCTGGTAAGCAGCAGGTGTTTCTTTTGTTAGATCTGCTAGAGATAAGAGTGTTTCACAGCATCACTGAGTGTCTGTGTGTGTTGGGGTGTGTCTATACTCCTGAGCATATATGAGAAGGTGTGTGTGTGTGTGTGTGTGTGTGTGTAGGTGGTTGTGTAGGTGGTTGTGTGTTACAGCAAGATCTCCAATCTTTAGGCCTCCATATAATGATAACGTGTATAAAAAGAGCTTTTAGTCTCTCTCTCTCTCTCTCTCTCTCTCTCTCTCTCTCTCTCTCTCACACTCGCTCTCTTTCTCACTCTCACTCACACACAGATATGTACACTGTGTTATTAGAATAATGTTACAATGTGAAATGCTGAGTCTTAAATCCACAGAGAAATGAATGAAAGAAAGATTTATATGTGTGTGTGTTGCGCTACAAAACTACAAAACAAACCCACTTCAGTTACACACTAATTTTATTTGTTACTTACCAACACATTGCTTGATAGATGTTAAGTAAACACAGATCACTAGCACCGCTATTCCTTCATTCACCCTCTTAATACATGTTCACGTTATAATAAACTCTATAACACTGTAATAAACACTATAGTAAATACTGAGTCCTGGAAAAGAGCCGATCGAAGTCTCACGAGTCCTCGGCAGATTCGTCGTCGTCACCGACCACTCCTTTGAGATACGAGCGCTTAAACTCTTCAAACACCATGTCCGTGTCGTCACTACACACGTACGTACATGCACAAGGAAGCAGTCAGACATGTGTGCTAACACACGTACAGTAGTGCAGTGTAACTCTATCATTCAAAACCTTGTCATCATAACGTCTGTCACGTTATAACCAAGTGAAACAACAGCAGCATCAGTTACAGACAGTGAAGACTGCGATGTCAGAATTTAATTGGATTAAATGGATTTACTGGAAAGTGAATCTCATATATCAACTGTTACCTATCAAGGCTAAGTATTATTATTATAATTGGGCTGCTATTTAGCTCTTGTAAATATCACTAACCTTTTTAAATCATATCTCAAATCACAAAATCTATTTTCTTTACTTATTTGCCAAAGAATCAGCATAAAATGTGTACCTAGCATCTATGCTAAAGGCATTAAAGGCCTTCTAAGAATTCTTTTCATATTTTTTTCTTCAATCGGAAAATGTCAAAATATGTCACTAAACCTTTTTTTTTTAAACATCAAGAGATATTTTTCTCCATCATAATTCAAATGATGAAACTTGAAGATGAAGTTGAAGATGAATTCGTCAGATGAATGTGTGACTTGTGGACTGTTCTATTTACTCCTATTTCATAGTGGTGTTCAGATAACAGTTGTTGTTTTTTTTTATACCTATAATTTATAACTTATGAAAAAGGATGTTTTAATGGATTTTGATGTTAAAATACCACCCAATCATGAAATCACCCTCATAATATCCCTGGAAATAGCACTAACTGCCTGTAACTGCTTCCTGAAACATAACCACAGGTTTATGGCATTTAATAGCAGGCTTTAATAGCACATTAGCTTCATTGGTGCTGTATCAATCATTATTTCACACAAATACTAATTGTCTCTTTGTAATAGCTTAAAAATCCTGTCAGAAATCATGCTAGCTCAGGTAAGCTAGCTGCTTAGCATCACACACCACTGAAGTGCTATGAATTAGCCATGCTAGTAGTCACTACTGTAGTTCTCTCAAGACTGAAGAAGCTTTTAAATGTATTTTAGGTTTTTATGGTTTTTTTTTATACTGATTAATGCTCACCTGTCTTTAACTGTTAAATCACAGAGGAAGAAAAACAGAGGGGTGAAAAAAGAACAAGATTTCAGTCAATAACTGAAAAATGATCATTATATTCAGACAGATAAAACGCCTAAGCTACATGCCAACGCTAAACACAGGGAACATAACAATAATAACAGCTAATGGGAATTATAATAGAAAAGAATTCAAACAGAAACATCTGGAAAAAAGGAAAAGGCTAATGAGAACATGTCACAGGTCGCATAACAGGAAATGGTACAAACAGAGTCCTAGCAGTTAACAGGAAGGCTAAGATGGAACAATATTACGTTTCTAGTAAGGAGGAGACGGAAAAAATTCATGTAGGGATTTCGGTAACACAAAAAATACACCACCTTCCTGTTGTTCTATTAAAGTTAAACTCCCTCCTGAAATGTAAGATGTTAGCGGTTGTGTTACTGCTAGTTTGTTAGAAGCCGTTGTATTTCTGTTATTCCTGTGAGACGTTCGCGGGTGTGTTGTAGTACCTTTCAGTCGCTAGCACAGTTACTATGGTGTCGTTTTCCAGAAATGTATGTTTATTATTTTATGATATTATTATGATTATGCTGTAGACACTGGACTCAAAGTGCAGCTATAGGATGCGGTTGTGCTAAGAGCAAAGATTTAGCTTGGCTAGTTAGCGATCTACGAGATGACTAGCGCCACAGTGTAGACAGTGATACTGAACTAAAGCATCGCTGTGTCAGTTTCTTTCTGTAGAGATAAAGCGAGGGCTAAATTTCACTCCATCGCTATCAGAAGGTAGCCGAACAGCATTGTGGGTAATGTGGGTAAGTGCCAAACAAAGTGAAAAAAGAGCCAATAAAAAACAATAGAATTTTATTACAGACTTCATTTTGGAGACCTTTAAAGAACAAGTTTATTCATACGAATGAACACTGAAGTTGTTCAAGGTCGGTGTTTTCATTTAATGTCAAAATAGGCTAAAGTAATATAAATATATCCGATTAACTCACCTTGCTCAGGTTTAGGATGCATGAGAAGAAACGGCACCTCCACAGCAACCTCACTACACACACACACACACACACACACACACACACAGAGTGTTATTTTAAGAACATTTAATTTATAAACCTGAAATCATTCAGTAAATAAAATCTGTACGTACCTCGAGCCGATCATGCTGTAAAACCCAAAGCAGAACTTTTATTTGACACAGAACCATACACACACACACACACTATACACACACACACCATACACACACACTACACACACACTCACACACCATACACACACACGCACACCATACACACACACTCACACACACTAACACACCATACACACACACACAAACCCTACACAGACACTCACACACACTAACACACCATACACACAAACACACAAACCATACACACACTCACACACACTAACAAACCATACACACACAAACCATACACACACACTCACACACACTAACACACCATACACACACATTAACACACCACACACACTATCACACCATACACGCACTCACCCAGCTGCACTGCCCCTGGCCACCACTCTGTAGGACACCAATATCCCCAAAATCTCCTTCAGCACTTCTGCCTTTACTCTGTAAACATACACACACACACACACACACACACACACACACAGAAAACAGTTTCATTAGCCTGTCTTGTAAAATTTATTAAAGATTAAAGCCTTTCTCTTTCGACCCTTCACCTTTTTAGAGTGCAGTCCTTCACTTTCTTAGACGTTCTGTACCACAGACTTGTGTATGTTTACATCCACAGACTTTAGACTCAAGGGCTCTATATTTTTTATGCATATTATTGTCCCAGTTCTTATCCATTAGGGCATTGTTTTTTAGATATTACAGATCAAGCACTGTTGCCTTTAGGGCCTTTAATCTTTCACCCTTAGTATTCAAGGTCCTTAGAATGTTACAGGTAGACATTATAGACATATAGAACACTTTAGGATCTCAGTCCTTTAAGGCACTGGGTCTACACCCCTTAGCATTTAGCATTTAGAGCCCGTAGTCCTTTAGAATATTTATTTTGGGTTTTTTTTCTCTTAGCATGTCGGGCCTTTAGTCCTTTATGGTTAGAATCATAGCACTTACTATTTTCACCACTATCACTCTGTCCGCTCAGTCCGATGGTGTTTAAGTCTCTGTCCTTTACCCTTTACGCTCCTCTCTCTTTAGCCTTAAAGGCATTTATTCCTTACCATACTACAGTACTCTGATGGAGTGTGCTGTGTTCTCACATGCTCGAGGAAGCCAGGTTGGTGTCCTCGTGCTTCGGTTTCCCGTCCAGTGCTAAGCCCCGCCTCTCATGGTTGTTCTTCAGTAAGGGGTAAAGAGTGTACACTTTCTTCAGGCTGGTTCCAGATGGCACCATGTCTCTAGGGCAACATCAGCAGTGATGTCGCTCAGTGAAGTTATGAACATATTGTGATCAGTGGACGTGCAAACGTGTGTGTGTGTGTGTGTGTGTGTGTATGTGTGTGTGCGTGTGTGTATGTGTGTGTGTGTGTGTGTGTCTTACGTGGTTTCATCACAGGCTACAGATTTTGTGTATTTATCGTTGGAGTAGAGAACCACATTAGTCACCTGTTCAACTGTTGGAGAGAGAAAGAGAAAAAAAATGTGTGTGAAAAAAAGTGTGTGAGCGTGTGTGTGTGTGTGTGTGTGTGTGTGTGTGTGTGTGTGTGTGAGTGTGTCTGTGTGTTACCTGATACTGTGAGGTTCTTCAAGTCCTTGCTGGAACTGTTATTAACGTCCACACTGACATTGATGGGTTCTCCATGATAATACGTCTGAAAGAGAGAGAGAGAGAAATGATTTAACAGATGTTCTGAATAATTTATTGTGTTTTATTAGAGACTGTTGGATTTAACATGAACATAATTAATGGTTTAAAACAGAATTCCAGATCCTGGTGTTTATCTGTATAACTATTAGCACAGCAAGTTGGTGTAGCCTATAAACAGGACGTCTCACCTCTTTCTCCAGAGAGACTCGCAGGTGCAGCGGTTTGTCTGGAATTATAAACTCACAGGTCGTCTCGTTAGACGGAGGAGCGCCGCATTTATCAGGAGCGTACTGCACCTTCCTTATAGCTAAACGCACTGAACTCCTACAGAGAGAGAGAGAGAGAGAGAGAGAGAGAGAGAGAGAGAGAGAGAGAGAGAGAGAGAGAGAGAGATACAAAGAGAGAGAGAGAGACAGAGACAGAGAGACAGAGAGAGAGAGAGAGAGAGAGAGAGAGAGAGACAGAGATACAAAGAGAGAGAGAGAGACAGAGACAGAGAGACAGAGAGACAGAGAGATACAAAGAGAGAGAGAGAGAGACAGAGACAGAGAGACAGAGAGAGAGAGAGAACTTGTAGATTGAACAGAAGTGATCAGAATCTGATTGATTTTAAGGTGGTGTGCATCAGACGGTCACCTTTTATGAGCTTTCTCATCCTGGTTTTCAGCACAGAAAGCCTTCACCTCAAACTCCACTGCACAATGCTACACACACACACACACACACACACACACACACCTTGTTGAGTTGTAGGGATTAGGAATGTGTGTTTGTGTGTGTGAGTGTTTCGGTTTTGTTGTATTTTATCGATTAAGTGTATGTGGGTGTATTATGATAAATGCGTTAAAGAGATTAGGTATGAGTGTGTGTGTGTGTATGTGTGTGTGTTTGTTCTGATAATTGTTGTGCTGTGCATTTGTGTGTTGTTGTTGTCACTGTTGTCATGGTTACCTTGCCCTCATCAGTGGGTGCCGGCTGCAGGGCCACAGAACACGGCAGGTTATCAGGAAACTGAAACGCACAACACACAGAACTTTCATTCATTCATTCATTTTCTACCGCTTATCCGAACTACCTCGGGTCACGGGGAGCCTGTGCCTATCTCAGGCGTCATCGGGCATCAAGGCAGGATACACCCTGGACGGAGTGCCAACCCATCACAGGGCACACACACACACACACTCATTCACTCACGCAATCACACACTAGGGACAATTTTTCCAGAGATGCCAATCAACCTACCATGCATGTCTTTGGACCGGTGGAGGAAACCGGAGTACCCGGAGGAAACCCCCGAGGCACGGGGAGAACATGCAAACTCCACACACACAAGGTGGAGGCGGGAATCGAACCCCGACCCTGGAGGTGTGAGGCGAACGTGCTAACCACTAAGCCACCGTGCCCCCCACACACAGAACATTTATTACTTATTAAACTTATTAAATCCTTTCAGGCACTTTGTGCTTCACTGTGTGCCTTCAGGGCACTAATGATTTAGGACGTTTAGCCTTTTTACACTTAGTCCTTCAGCGTTAGCGTGTAAAGTGCTTGTTTACTTCACTGTTCACTTCAGAAACTAGCTGTTTACTTTTTTACTTTAGAAATCTAAGAGACATTTACATTTAATGATTTAGAGAACCTTTAACGTTACCTCAAAGAAGAAGGGGTGGGCGTTGTCTCCGAGTTTACGCAACAGTCTCTCCTGCAGTTTGGTGTGGATGCTGCGCTCGCGGTCCTGCAGCGGGGGATAAACCTGCCTCGTGCACACGTAGATATCTCTCCGAAACGTCCAGCCCAGTACGTCTGCGTCGTCACGCCCATAACGGAATGTACAAGACAGCATGACATACACTGCCCCACACACACACACACACACACACACGCACATCACCATCATCATCATCAATAGGAAAGACAATGAAGCATATAATACATTGTGAGTAGAGCGTCCTCTAGTGGAAAATGTTCAGATTTTGTCACACTGGTTTTACTGGTCAATTCTGTTGCAGGAATATTCGTCTGTCTGACAGTTTGAGGGAAAAAAATAGTTTTTATGCCGTTTATAGACTTGATGTTCAAACGCTTAGAAAACATTGATTGGCTACTTATCTAACTAGCTAGCTGGGTGGTTAAGGCTTCCTTTTTATACTAACAGCAATGTTCTCTCACCTTTCTTTCCTTTTGTTTGCTGCGGATCGAGCAGCACTACACCATCTGAGACAAACACACACACACACACACACACACACATACACAATAAACCCAGAGGTTCTCATTCTGTAAAATAATAAGCAATAACAGACAAAAGAATTTTAAGTGTAGTGCAATATCATCATCATCATCATCATCATCATCACTCTGCTTTAGGGGCCTACCACTTTTACTTCACCTTATCTAACTATCCCAGTCTAACCAGAGCTGTGACGGAAAAAGTGGACTCACCGACAGGATCGACGGAGTCACAGTGATCCACGAAGTCCCGCCTCCCCATGTAAATACCCACCTAACGTCACACAAACGCAATATACTTACAATAACAAACTGCTTGTGCTTTGATCAGCAGAACGTTACATGAAACTGAGACAAAAAACGTCACACATACAGATTTGTCACGTGAAAGCTTCTTATAGATAACATGCTTTGGACTCATGATGGAACCTGAAGAGAAAAAAAAATACAAATTGCCTCAGATACAAATTTAACACACACACACACATACACACACACACACACACACACACACACACAAATCTCTCCAGCTACATGTGTATCCTGATGCTTATATAAATGAACATGTTGTTCACATCTACTCAGGAAACAGAGGAGAACAGTTATGAGCTTCCAATATGTCCACCATCGTAGTCACGTCGTTATGTTTGGAAAGCAAACTGGTACATATTTGTGTCACACTCTTTCACGTGAGTGTGATATGTCACTGACTATAAAGCGACAAGATTACGCTGCCTAACAATCTTAAACCACCGTTTTTACCTCCTAAACAAAAACGAGACACTTCCACGTCCCGACTGTGTATTAGTTGTGTATTAACTATTCGATTCCTCCTCATCAGCAGTGTGCGTCTTAATCCTAATCCGGACATCATCTTCATCCTCTTCATCATCATCATCATCATTATCATCGTAACAGCATTTTAATGGGTTTCACTAAGAGTTTAGGACCTTAAGACCTTATCTTTCCTCTGTATACTGATATACATATGCAAATATATGTAAATAGGAGTTGAATATGAATTAATGTAACCATAAAAAACCAATCAAATATAAATATACGGAAATGTTTTGTTTAATAAATTGTTAAAGGTAACATTGTTCTTTTTAATATATTTATAGTTTCATTTCATGTTGTGGAAATCCTAGGACATAAATTTGAAGTAAATTTTTAAAAAATCATTAAATATATTCATTAAAAATGTAAAAAAAAAAAAAAAAGAAATTCTGGCTGAACCATAAATATAAACAGTGTTGTTATTAAAGGCAGACTCACCTGCGTACGTGTGTAAAAAGCGAGACGGTGCTTGGGTCAGACAGGTAAACAGGTGTGTGTTTAGACAGGTGTGTGTGTGTGTGTGTGTGTGTGCTGTGTGTGGCTGTATTTGTAATGTGCGTGTGAGAGATAAACTCCGCCTTTAAATCGCTCTTATTGGACTGGGGCAGTTTGTTGGGTCAGCAGGATTCCTTCTTTTCTCTCTCTCACACACACACACACACCCACACACACACACAGTAATGATTAACACTTGAATCTGATCCTAACAATCTAACAGTCTGAATAAATCTCACTCTTACCCCAAGTACTGTTAGAATTAAGTGCACTACAATAGTGTTATAAAGTGAACACAGTGTACGCTACAATAGTGTTATAAAGTGAACACAGTGTACGCTACAATAGTGTTATAAAGTGAACACAGTGTACACTACAGTAGTGTTATAAAGTGAACACAGTGTACGCTACAATAGTGTTATAAAGTGAACACAGTGTACACTACAATAGTGTTATATAATGAACACAGTGTACACTACAATAGTGTTATATTGTATACAGAGTGTACACTACAATAGTGTTATAAAGTGAACACAGTGTACACTACAGTAGTGTTATAAAGTGAACACAGTGTACGCTACAAGTGTTATAAAGTGAACACAGTGTACACTACAATAGTGTTATAAAGTGAACACAGTGTACACTACAGTAGTGTTATAAAGTGAACACAGTGTACACTACAGTAGTGTTATAACGTGAACACAGTGTACACTACAGTAGTGTTATAAAGTGAACACAGTGTACACTACAATAGTGTTATAAAGTGAACACAGTGTACACTACAATAGTGTTATAAAGTGAACACAGTGTACACTACAGTAGTGTTATAAAGTGAACACAGTGTACACTACAGTAGTGTTATAAAGTGAACACAGTGTACGCTACAAGTGTTATAAAGTGAACACAGTGTACACTACAATAGTGTTATAAAGTGAACACAGTGTACACTACAGTAGTGTTATAAAGTGAACACAGTGTACACTACAATAGTGTTATAAAGTGAACACAGTGTACACTACAGTAGTGTTATAAAGTGAACACAGTGTACACTACAATAGTGTTATAAAGTGAACACTATGCAGAAGGCAGATATGGCATGTCCAAGTATCCAGACACCGGTGTATAAACCCATGTTGTCAAAGTCAGCACTATGGGCGCTCATGTACTGTAAGCACAGATTACACACGTGGGAGGATCAGAATAATCGCACACACACGTGTATGAAGCGTGTGATCACACCTCAGTGGAGTTTATATCACTGCAGTGCATTTCAGCAACACCACAAAGCCCAGAAACAACAATCCACGTATAATCTGGAGATGAGTATTCGGGCACTATGAATAGCATGTGGATTAACCAGCACCTTCTGTGTACCTTCTGTGTTTCAGGCTACAAAAATATTTCTGAAGACCACATCATTCTCTGTGATGGTCCTCATCAAGAACAAAGGTGTGTTTAGGTCCTGCTAAAATATTTACCTGAACTTTGATCTGATTAGAATATGGCACAGGTTCTGAAACTGGGTTCTGGAGTAACTCCTATTGAACACGTTGGTATTTTCCTGCCTTCAGTATGCCCCAGATTTAACTAATAGAAAACACTCAGATGTTCAGGACAGAACGTTCTCCAGAATCAGGAGCTACGGAACCATCTGGAATGAGTGCGTCTATTTTTGTTACTAACAGGAACATTTAGAATACCTTCCATTGATTAGCCATTGCCCTACGATGGGTTGGCACTCCGTCCAGGGTGTATCCTGCCTTGTTGCCCGATGACGCCTGAGATAGGCACAGGCTCCCCGTGACCCGAGGTAGTTCGGATAAGTGGTAGAAGATGAGTGAGAGAGTGAGTGATTAGCCATTGGAAACTAGATGATCTCCAGAACAGTATATTGTCCCACCCTTAGAGGCAGGGTGTTGCTCAACAGTAGTAGCTTGCTAGCAGTTAATATGGTCCCATGATTGAGACGAATATATTGGATTTTATTCATATGGAACATCTGGAATGCTGTTGGTTGTTGGGAAGTTGCGTGTATGACTTTGTTGCACATCAGTCCCAGCCTTGACTCCACCCCCAAACCTCCATGTTTAATAAATGACAGGAGGCAGATGAATCGTATTATTTCTGTTTCATTGTGTGTAAACATAAAGTGTCTCATACACAGACATATACATACATATACATACATACATTACCCAATAGGATTCAAGGGTCACCCTGAGCCCCGCCCACTACAAAGTGCTAGATTTAAGCCTTGTCCGTGTTAATTGAAAGAGCCAGTAAGATGCTTTGATTCAGAGGATGAAAGAATGAACAGAAGAGTGTTCAGGAGGCGTGCACTGTGTGTGTGTGTGTGTGTGTGTTTAAGCCCTAATTAAAGTGCACACCATTTTAAGGTTACTTCATCATAAGCCCCACCCACTTCAGACCATTTAAGTTAAGCCACACCCACTCCACTGTAAGTATTACCTCACATTTGCTGTGTGTGTGTGTGTGTGTTCCACTCGCTCCAATACAGATAAAGTAAACAAGAGCACAGTGTGTTTATACTGAGGTGGATTAATAGAATTTGGCTGCAAGGGTTGGCTCATTTTTCACTCAATCATCATCACACAGTCAGAGAGACACAGACAGAGAGACACAGACAGAGAGACACAGACAGAGAGACACAGACAGAGAGACACACGTCTCTTATGGGAATTGTTGTACAAGTACAAGGGGAAAAAGTGAGGTCCTCATGTAGGCTGGAACAGAGCGAGGTGAAGCAGAGGTGATCCAATCAGGGCAGAAACAAACACAGCAGGCTGAAGCGGTGCTGAACCAATCAGCTCCAGGCTGGAAGTGACCCTGTTGAAGTCTGAACCACACTGTACACACTGTGCACTGTAATGAAACAGTGTTAGATACACCACAGTGAAACAAAGAGAGAGACAGACACAGAGAGAGAGAGAGACAGAGTGTGAATACCTGAAGGTTTGTCTCACAGCGTTGCTGTGCAGGTCGATGATTTTGATGAGGTCGTCACGGGAACAGGTGAGCAGCTCTGTGCGGTCGTGATTCAGGTCCAACGATGTGACCCGACCCAACACACACACACACACACACACACACACACACAGTCAGACAGAGATAAACACACACACACACACAGTCAGACAGAGATAAACACACACATATGACACCAAGTCAGACAGACAAGAACAAACATATATGAAACAAACATATAAAAAGAAAGAAACAAGGATACAAACTAGTTTTTTTGTCTAGAGGAAGACAAACAGACAGACATACCAAAAGAGACAAAAAGAGACTGACAGAGACCCACACACAGATGCCAAGGGAGGCAGAGACAGAAAAACAGAAACAGTCACAGAGAGACGAGTATACACACACAGACAGGGACAACAAGTCAGACGTCATAATGAAATAAACATACACACAAGGATACAAACAGACACAAACATGCAGTGTAACACAGACAGACAGACAAGACACAGGCTGTAAGTCACCCAAAGAGAACAGAAACACACAGGACACAGAACAACAGAAATACACAAATAAAAATCTACACACAAAGAGACAAAGAGGAAAAAGATACACACACGAGACACACATAACAAGAGAGACACAGACAGACAGGACACAGGCAGTAAGACAAAAAGACAACAGAAATGCACAGAGGTACACAAACAGAGACAGAGCAAGAGAGACAGACAGACAGTCAGTAAGGCAGACAGACAACAGAAATACAGAGAGAGACAGACAGACAGGACATAGGCAGAAAGACAGACAGAAAAAACAGAGATACACACACACACACACACACAAAGGACAGAGACAGACAGACAGGACGACACATGGAGATGCAGAGAGACAGGACACAGGTGGTAAGACAGACAGAAACAACAGAAATACAAAGAGAAAGACAAACAGACAGGCCACAAGACACAAAGAGACACAGACAGACAGGACACAGACAGTAAGACAAACAGACAACAGAAGTACACAGACAGACTCATACAGACACACAAAGACAGACAAATACGGAGAAGACGGAGAGGCAGTAAGACAGGCCGACACAGACAAACAAAGAGATGCAGACTGACAGAGACAGACAAAACAGGCAGTAAGACAGACAGACAAATACAGAGAGAGACAGTAAGACAAAGACAGTAAGACACGCAGACACACAAAGAGACGCAGGCAGACAACAGAAGTACACACAGACAGAGAGGACACAGGCAGAAAGACATACAGAGACAACAGAAGCACACAGACAGGACACAAAGACAGTGTTAGTAAGCAAGGAAAAAAAAACACAAATGCAGGATAGCTAACATAAATGAGTTTATTAAATACACACAAACTGGAACAAAGACAAAATAAAGGACATGACAAAAGACGAGGATTATGCTAATGACAATTAGACACATAAGAGACAGGTGTGCAGAGGTGGGAAGGAATAGACAAGGGTTGGGCAGACACAGAACGTAAACAAAAGCACATGGGAAGTCCGGTCTAGATCCCGACAGACAGGACACACATACGGTAAGACAAACAGAGACAACAGAGGTACACACAGACAAATACACAGAGAAACACAGACAGTAAGACACGACAAAGACGCAGACAGAGGCAATAAGACACAGGCAATAAGACAGTAACAAATACACACACAGACAGGACACACAAAGAGACACAGACAGACACAGAGACAGACAAAGAAAGTAAGACACAAATAGACGCAGGCAGGACACAGGTAGTAAGACAGACGGAAACAACAGAAATACAGAGAAACACAGACAGACAGGATACAGACAATAAGACAGACAGACAGACAACAGAAGTACACACAAACAAAGAGACAGAAACCCACACACAAAAACAGAGAGACAGACAAAGAGACACACAGAAAGAGACAAAAAAAGACACACAAAGACAACCGAAGTACACACACATACAAATACAGAGAAAGGGCACAGACAGGACAAAGACAGACAGGACACGACACAGGCAGTAAAACAGTTAGAGACAACAGAAGTACACACAGACAAATACAGAGACCGTCAGACAGACAGGACAAAGACAGAAAGACAGACAGAGACAACAGAAGGACACACAGATAGCAAGACACATGTACGGTGAGACAAACAGAGACAACAGACATACACACAGACAAATACACAGAGAGACAGAGAGAGACGCAGACAGTAAGACACAGCAGAGGCAGTAAGACACAACAAAGACGCAGACAGACACACAAAGAGACACAGAGACAGACAGGACACAGGCAGTAAGACAGACAACTGAAGTACACATGGACAAATACAAAGAGAAACACAGACAGACAGGACAAAGACAGTAAGACACACAGACAGGCCCATACAGACAAAGAGACAGCGTCAGACAAGACAGACAGAGACAACAGAAGTACAGACAGACAGGACAAAAACAGTAAGACATAGACACAAAGAGACGCAGACAAAGAAAGATAGAACCCCAAACCCTAACACATTCAGAAAGACAGACAGGACACATACAGACAAGACACATAAGAAGACAGACAGAGACAACAGAAGTCGCACATACACAGACAAATACACAGAGGCAGACAGACAGGACACACAGACAGAACAGTCAGAGAGCCACAGAAAAAGATGCAGACAGACAGGACACAGGCACGAAGACAAAGACTACAGAAATACACAAAGTACAAAGACAAATACAGATAGAGGCACAGACAGACGGTGAGACACAGGACACACAGACACACAAAGAGACAGAGACAGACAAGACACAGGCAGTAAGACAGACAGACAGACAACAGAAGTACACACAGACAAAAAGACAGAGCAAGAGAGACAGACAGACCGAAACACAAAAAGACAAAAAGATATGCGGACAAAAAGACGAAGACATACAGGACACACAGACAGATGCACAGAAACAGACACACGGTCACAGTAAAACACCCAGGGATAATAAAGATCATAAAGAAGGTCTCAGATTGAAAACTGGAGATCATGAGCCACTCGTCCCTCAAAGCTTTGCCCTCTCGTGTGTGTGTGTGTGTGTGTGTGTGTGTGTGTGTGTGTGAATGTTTTTGTCAGACGTATCCACTCTGTGCATCATGCTGTCTCTCTCTCGCAAACGCACACTGAGTAGAACGTCTTTCACTATCAGCCACCATGAAGCCCCATCACACACACCTAGAGCATGCTGGGATACACAGCAGGTGGGCTGGGAGGACCAGAGAAGCTAGAGGGGGTGGAGCTCGACTTCAGACCTTTTACAACTCATCATTGACCTTCTGTGTAAATAATCCTACTACAATTAACGCTACTTCTACCTTGTATTAGTGTGGAGAATTTGTTGGGAAACTGAGCACCATATTATATACAGGGATGACCTTTAACCTTTAACCTAAGATAACTCACAAGTTAACTAACGTTTAAATTTACAGAACACAAAACTAGATCTTTAACTATTATAATATTTAATATGAGAAACATTTCCAAGTAAATAAATACTATATAATACTAATAAAATAAAACAAATAACACACTCAAATACTACAAATAGTACAAATACTAACAAATAAAACAACTAAAAACAGATTAAAAGTCAAATTTAAAATACTTTGTTTCAGAGTTTTTACCTTTTATATAAAAAAGACAAACTACTGAATCTAAAACAAAACAAATCTTAGAACTAAACACAATTCAGGACGTTTCACTAAAACTGATTAAATAATGTAGAATAAAGCAGCAAGAATAAAGCAGCTGAAACATAAAGCATCTTACAGACAGATTAGTGATTAAAGGGAAAAGAAGAAGAAGAAGAAGAAGAAAGAGAGAAAGTCAGCAGGTTTGTAAACATCAGAGATTCTCACCTGTGTTCTGTCTGAACTCTGTGTTCATGTGAGAACCCTGAACATCTAACCCTGTATTTAAGCCCTGAAGCCCCGCCTCTCTCACTCACTCTGGCCAATCAGACGCTAGCGTAACGATCCTCATGGGATTCAGGAGACGTCCTTTATAACAATAATACTTTTTATTTACAACTTAAAGGAGTTAAAGGACCGAATTTTAGCAAATAAATAATTATTTTAAATAAAGTTAATTTTTATCCGTTTCTTACTTAACAGCCTCTCTCTCACTTTTCTCTCTCTTTTTTCTATCTCCTTTTTCTCTCTCCACTTCACTCTGTCTCTTCCCTTTTCTTTCTCTCTTTATCTCGCTCCCTCTTTCTGT
>NC_083474.1:1210563-1228063 GCF_030014155.1 Tachysurus vachellii
ATACAGAGAGACAAAGACAGACAGACAAACAGACAAAAGGCAGACAGGACAGAGGCAGTAAGACAGAAAGACACACACGAGACAGAGACTCAGACATTCAGAATAACAGTCAGTTAGCGGATGATGCTGTAAATGTAATTACATGGGAACCTGTTCTTTACATCGTGCTTATAAAAGACACAACAGTTACTAAAGAAATTGTTTGCCTTAGTAATTATCCAGGCTTCATACCCCACATCCATAGATTCCAGTTGCCTGGCAACAGTGTAAGAGTGGGAACGAGACTAAACTATTAGCCAAGAGATGTCTAGTCAAGGTGACACACTGTAATTACATCTAATAACATCTACCGCTAATTAAACATTAGTAGGTTCAGCCTAAATGATGACATCATCACCTACCGAATGTCCCAGAAGCGCACTTTCTTGTCAAAATGGCCGCTCATCACACACTGCTCCGTGCACACGATATCGTTACAACTAGAGCCCGCAAACACCGTCTTCATACCTGAGGGACAGAAACAGAGACCGGGTTCTGCTTTAAACCGACTTAGCATTAGCATTAGCACGAACACAAGGGGGAAATCTGCTTCATTATTGCTAACATCTGGTGATAACGTTAAGCGTGTTAACATGACAGATTAGCACAGTTAGAGCTCAGTGAAAATTAGTATGAACTTTAGCTCGTGTGTTCTTACAGACTTTGCTTCGTAGGTCCCACAGTTTGAGCGTTCGGTCGTAGCTGCCCGAGACGATGCGAGCGTTATCCAACAGGAACCGAGCAGAGAGAACCTTTCCACTGTGACCTGTTAGTGTGTGCTGGGAACACACACACACACACACACACACACACACACACACGTTACAAACACACAGGTCACTCTCTCACTCTCTCACACACACACAAGTTGTTCAGGTCTCAGTATGAGGGGAGATCAGTAGCTCAGGTCTCCACATCCCTGTTGGATGCTGCTGCTGTCATGTGTGTCTGGTTTCTCTGACAAACACACTGAGAAGAGCATCCTTCAGTGTCAGCCATCCCCGTACCCCAACACACACCCCTAGAGCATGCTGGGAAACACAGTTGAGGTGGCAATTGATGAAACAGATGGGGTGGAGCCCTCAGCTTCAGACCTTTTGGACCACATCACTGACCTTCACAATTTATCTCTGTTACATCATCTGCTAAGCTTCAGCAGAGGAATTCTGACAGAACAATAATTGTGGTGTGTGTGTGTGTGTGTGTGTGTGTGTATGTGTGTGTCTTACCCTTAGTCTGTAGTCGTCTACAGTCCAGATTCGGCTCGCAAAGTCATTAGATGCAGCCAACAGGTAAGAGCCCTGAGAAGGACAAATTATTAAAAATTAAAATTAAAAACATTTTATAACATTTTATAATATTATATTTCAAACTGTTTATTTTAATTTTTCTTAATCATGATTTTATCAGGTACTTCATACAGATCCATTCAACCGATTTAGTTTGATCATTTTTTGATTGATGCTCGATTCGTTCATGTGACTCTGATTCATTCTGTTCATGAATAAAATTCACTTTTATATTATTCATTCATTTAAATAAATTAGTGGTGACCATTAACCAGAATGATTACAGATGAACAGCTCTGATTTATAAATGACGAGAACTGTTAATTAAAATCACGTGAATTAAACTACTAGTTGATTCACGAGTCACACTATTTATTTGATTCTGAGTCACTCTGATCATTAATAAGATACACATGATTGATTCATTAACATCGGATTAAGGAGCGGTCTGAATTAAATATACAGATGTTAATTTAATTCACACTGATAAATTGATTTATAATAATTTGTTTTCCAATAATTTGGAAAATGATTAGATCGATACTGATTCACAAGTCACATTCATTTGATTCATACAGTTTGATTCATTGATTCATTCTGCTCATCTACCGGAATAATAATTATTGATTTGTTATGATGTGTGAGTAGGGTTGCAAAATTCCAGGAATTTCCAAGGCTGGAAACTTTCCATTAACGGGAATATATGGGAATAAACTGGGAATTTAAAAAAAATTGTCTTAAATTTTAAAAAAAAGAGTTGCCTATAACAAGGAACTTAAATGTAGTTAAAAAAATCTTGCAGCATAATTTTGTTTAAAACAAATTAAGTTGAATTTGTCCCCTGCGTCCCTCGGTCACTTACACACAACACACTGCTTACTGGAAGGCCATTGAGGCCAAACCCCCTGCAGGTACACGCAGTCTTCCATAACATGCACAGTAACACTTTATTTTAGGGTCATTTAAATAGTTGCTTATTAGCATGAATATTAATAGAATATTGGCTATTTATTAGTACTTATTAAGCTCATATTAATGCCTTATTCTGCATGACCTTATTCTACATTCTTAATTGTACCCAATACCTAAACTTAATAATTCCCTTAATAACTCTTAATAAGCAGTAAATTAGGAGTGTTACCACAAGCAAAGATTATTTGATGACCCCCACACACACGCACACACACACACACTCACTCCCCCTGAAATTAAAAAAAAAACACCCTCCATATATCACTTACGAGGGGATTCACCTCAATTTTCCAGGCCTTGACTACCACAGAAGCAGAGACCTAATAAGCTTGAGAACAAATGCTTCATTTTACATTTTGATTGGGACTTTTTTTTTTTTCTTTTTAGAAGTGCAAGGGTGGGGGGGTGCTTTCATTTTACAGCAATCACAGGGAAATATGTTTATTACAATTATTAAGTTTATTATGTTTATTATAAGCATAATAATGTTTATTATGCTTTTGTGTTACTCAATCAATTAAAGTTCTACTTACAGTTAAATCAGTCAAGATTTCATTTTTAAAATTTGTATTACCTTGTATGTATGTCTGCTTATGACCAATCAAAATGTTTATTTATGTTTGTATATGATATAGTTTATATACATTTCCTTATTTTCCAAATAATTCCCATAAATTCCCGTAAATTTCCATAACTTCCCGTAAAGTTTCCAATTTGGAATATTCCCAAAATTCCCCAGATTAAGTTCCCGTGGAAGGTTTCCGGAAATTTACCGGAAACTTTCCGCCCCTTTGCAACCCTATGTGTGAGTCACTTGTTGACACATTTGTGTGTTTAACACACTACACTTGTGTGATGATTTACTCACCGTGCTGTCAAACTCGATGCTGGTGATTCCAGCGTTACTGCCCATTAAAGCACCTTTATACTCACAGCGCCCTACACACACACACACACAGAACAGGTGTCCACTCTTCCTGAATATAACTCAAATTTGATAGGGCTAACCAGAGTGTAAAGTACCTGCAATAACTTCCCACAGTTTCACACGTCGGTCCATTCCTCCTGTAGCGAGCTGACGAGAGCCTGGACTGAACCTGACTGCGTTCACCTCACCGTCATGGGCGTCCTGTACACGTGTGTATGCACACACACAGAAAACCAGCGTTCATTAGAATCAGAGTCGGATGTTCATTCTGCACAGACAATGTGCAGGCACTAAATTTTAATTTAACTGAATGATTCAATTAATTCATATCGATTCATACTAAAGCTAATGGTTCAGTTGATATGATTCATGCCAAATGATTTATTTGATTCGATTAACCGGTTTTACCGATCTCACTGTGAACCAATATCAATCAACTCACCTGATTCAAAACAATTGATTCAACTCCTCTTTTCTCTCTTTATCTCTCTCCCGCTTTCTGTTTGTGTATCTCTCTCGCTCCCTTCTTTTTTCTCTCTCCAGCTCTCTGTCTCTCTTCTCTCTCTCTCTCTTCCATTTTATTTTGATTCAATTATTGTTTTAAGCGTTGTCTCTTATCGAAGGTCTCAGATTGAAAACTGGAGATCATGAGCCACTCGTCCCTCAAAGCTTTGCCCTCTCGTGTGTGTGTGTGTGTGTGTGTGTGTGAATGTTTTTGTCAGACGTATCCACTCTGTGCATCATGCTGTCTCTCTCTCGCAACGCACACTGAGTAGAACGTCTTTCACTATCAGCCACCATGAAGCCCCATCACACACACCTAGAGCATGCTGGGATACACAGCAGGTGGGCTGGGAGGACCAGAGAAGCTAGAGGGGGTGGAGCTCGACTTCAGACCTTTTACAACTCATCATTGACCTTCTAATAAAATTAGAGAGATGATGTGGAGAGAGAATTTGCCCACAATGTAACGCAGTCACACTTCGTTGGGAAACTGAAACCTTTAACAGATTTAGAAAAGATAACTCACAAAAATGTGGAGTGCAGTAGACGGGACCCGGACGTCGGCGCACACACCAGAAGGAGTCTCTGGGTTGTCTGGGGGCGAGCCGTGGGAGTTCAGAGACCTTCGTCTGTTAACGCTAACACACACACACACACACACACACACAGAGAGAGAGAGAGACACTTACATGCATACTTACATGCACACAAATACACACCATCTGTCTCTCTTTCTCTCGCACACTTACCCAAAGATAGTGGAGATGGAATCTAGGAGATTACCAGGAGGAACCTGAGACGCTCGTTTACTGAGGACATGAATATAAAAGAAACGAAAGACAGAGAAGGCAGAATAGACTGTTCATTCGTTGTGAATGAAGAGATGGTATTTGAGATTTGAGCCTGTAGCATAAGAAAGGTGGAAAAATCACGAGAGTCTCAGCAAGACACGGGGAAAAGAATACTGAAGGAAGAACGGACACGGGGTAAAATACAGACGGAGAGATACAAAGTAAGACATGGAAGAGAGTGAGTGAGAGAGAGAGAGACACACAGAGAGAGAGACACAGAGAGAAGAGACACAGAGAGAAGAGACACAGAGAGAGAGAGACACAGAGAGAGAGAGACACAGAGAGAGAGAGACACAGAGAGAGAGAGAGAGACAGAGAGACAAGGACAAAAAGACAGATGACAGACAGACAGACAGAAAGCGAGACAGATATGAAAATGTACAAACACACCACACAGTTCAGAGAGTGAGTGTGCGCACGTGTGTGTGTGTTAAAGTGTGCACCTGGGTGTTCGGCTCATTGGGTGACTGGGAGACGTCTCTCCTGTCCCTTTCCCCGTGTCCTCTGTAAGCACCTCAATGTCATCGTCTCTGAGCCAATCAGAGTACAGGATTATTATCCAATCAGATCACACGGTCACACACGGCCAATTCAACTATTAACCAAAACACACCAGCACACACTCACAAATCGATAGGTAGTGGTTCTTTTGCAGCATCAGCCAGGTCTTTCTGCAGTTTCGCTTGTCTGCGCCTACACACACACACACACACACACACACACACACACACTTGATTAGTTTGAACACGTCACACGTTAATCCCAGGTGTTAATGTTAAACTGTTACGGGTTAAACTTGTTCAAATAAAACACTCAACTAAAAACAGATTAAAAGTCAAATTTAAAATACTTTGTTTCAGAGTTTTTACCTTTTATATAAAAAAGACAAACTACTGAATCTAAAACAAAACAAATCTTAGAACTAAACACAATTCAGGACGTTTCACTAAAACTGATTAAATAATGTAGAATAAAGCAGCAAGAATAAAGCAGCTGAAACATAAAGCATCTTACAGACAGATTAGTGATTAAAGGGAAAAGAAGAAGAAGAAAGAGAGAAAGTCAGCAGGTTTGTAAACATCAGAGATTCTCACCTGTGTTCTGTCTGAACTCTGTGTTCATGTGAGAACCCTGAACATCTAACCCTGTATTTAAGCCCTGAAGCCCCGCCTCTCTCACTCACTCTGGCCAATCAGACGCTAGCGTAACGATCCTCATGGGATTCAGGAGACGTCCTTTATAACAATAATACTTTTTATTTACAACTTTTGAGTTTATCAAATTTATTTTATCAAATAAATTCATTCATTCATTTTCTACCGCTTATCTGAACTACCTCGGGTCACGGGGAGCCTGTGTCTATCTCAGGCGTCATCGGGCATCAAGGCAGGATACACCCTGGACGGAGTGCCAACCCATCGCAGGGCACACACACACACACACACACATACTCTCATTCACTCACGCAATCACACACTACGGACAATTTTTCCTTTAGCAAATAAATAATTATTTTAAATAAAGTTCATTTTTATCCGTTTCTTACTACATTTAACAAATGATGTAACAGCCTCTCTCTCACTTTTCTCTCTCTTTTTTTCTCTCTCCACTTCACTCTGTCTCTTCCCTTTTCTTTCCCTCTTCTCTGAGTCTCTCTCCTCTTTTTTTTCTCTCTTTCTCTCTCCCTCCCTCCCCTCTCTATGTGTGTGTCTCTCTCTCTCCTCTTTTCTCTCTCTCTCTCCTCTTTTTTTCCTCTCTTTCTCTCTCCCTCCCTCTCTCTGTGTCTCTCTCTCCCTCTCTCGCTCTCTCTCTCTCTCTTTGTTCAGGTTATAAATAAACAAACATAACAGAATTATCTTCATCTAGTTCATGGAGCTCTACTGTTACATGATCTCACCATCTTCAGCAGTATATTTAGGGAGGTTTCACACACTCACTGGTCTAGAGGAGAAATTTCATTACAAACACTGCTCTATTATCCAGGTGTGAATTTCTACCTGAACATCTGAAAGGTCTCATAATTAGACAAAGACTCCTATTAAGAGTTAATGCAGCCATTAAGAGCTCTGATGGCCCATCAGTAACTTCAGTGTGTGTGTGTGTGTGTGTGTGTGTGTGTGTGTTAGTGAATGAACAGATTATCACCTTTAACACAACCCACATTCACACATGTAAGTATTCACAGTTGGACTGGATGTGATGGTCCTTCACACGTCACTGGGTTAATAAACTAACAGAAAGTGAACGGTTGATTAAATTTATTGTTTTTCTGACAGAGTGCTGAATAAAGATCATATGAATCACAGGTGAGCATCGAGGCTGATGTGAACATGTGTGTGTGTGTGTGTGTGTGTGTGTGTGTGTGTGTGTGTGAGAGACAGAGAGAGAGCAGTGCTGACCTGCAGTCCTTCTCGTTCTCTGCGTTGAGCCGATTAGCCTCTTGTGCCTTCTCGGCCATCCAGCGTGTGACGAGCTCCTGATTGTCCTCTGTGGTTTTGCGCAGTTTCTCTTCGAGAGCACTGAAGGTGATCTGTAACGCGTCGTACTCATCACGCAGCGTCTGGTTAGCTCGCTCCAGGTCTGCTAGGCAGTTACGCAGCTCGCGGC
Source organism: Tachysurus vachellii (assembly GCF_030014155.1). Classification (NCBI taxonomy): domain Eukaryota; kingdom Metazoa; phylum Chordata; class Actinopteri; order Siluriformes; family Bagridae; genus Tachysurus; species Tachysurus vachellii. The sequence continues at coordinate 1,217,754 of NC_083474.1, forward strand.
ATTCGCCTTCCAGCTGAGAGATCTGCTGCTGGTACTCCAACATTCTGAGTGTACGCACACACACACACACTCAGAAGTTCTCTCAGATGTTCCACACGAACAAAAAAATTACACAGCTCTATTGAGCTTATTTATTAACAAACTACAAAAAAAATCTAAGTGAACACACACACACACACACACACACACACACACACACGTGACACTCACTTGGCCTCGTTGTTCTGTATTTCTTTGTCTTTCTGCTGTATCTGGTTATTCAACTCGATTACATTCTGGGCCAGCTAGAGAAACAAACACACACACACACACACACACACACACTTCAGATCAGGACATCAGACACTCATTACTCATCATCATCACCTTAAAAAAAAAAAAAAAAAGCTAAAGTTTCTTTGCACTGCACTTTCACCCACAATGCAATCACCGGCCCTTTATGACCGGGTTGTGGACTGCTGGGACAGAACATAAATAAAATAAATAAAACAAAATAAATAAATAAATAAATAAAATAAAAAATAATAATAAAACATGATATATAAGAAAACCTCATTATTTAAACCTCATGTTTACGTGTTTATTGTTTTCACACTGAACGCATCTGTGTTTTATTTGAGACTTCAGTAAATCACACATCACAAGTAATAACCAGTTTAAATATATATATATATATATATCACAACCTCACCAACACAATATGTACGCTGCACTGTTTCCTGTTATTAATAATAATATGTAATATTAATGTTTACTTATAATGTAAACATGTTTATGTTTGATAAATGGCTTTAGGTCTGTAAAGCAAAACCGGTTTGAGAACCACGACTCTTCTCACAGGTTATGAGTGTGTGCTTAAGATTAGCGTTGGTAGTGTGTGTGTGTGTGTGTGTGTGTTTAGTGTTCTAACCTCGCCACGTTTTTTGTGCAGCTCAGTGAGCTCCTCTTGGTGTTTGATGCGCATCTGTGACATTTCCTGCTGCAGCATATCACAGCGACTCGACTCTGCCCCCGGGCTTCACACACACACACTCTTTGTATGTTATCACAATAAAAATACACACATTACATGGCTTAACTGTAGATAAGTGAATACAGAGGTCACTAACCTGAGGTCGTGTCTGTTCTGTAGTTCATATTTATCTGGTTGTAGTCTCTCTGAGAGCACAACCTGCAGGTCTGACTTCTCCAACAACCTGTTATCTACACAGAGAGAGAGAGAGAGAGAGGGAGAGGGAGAGGGTGAGAGAGAGAGACAGGGTGAGAGAGGGTGAGAGAGCAACAGAGCGAGAGGGAGAGGGAAAGGGAAAGAGACAGAGAGACACAGAGAGAGGAAGAGGGAAAGAGAGAGAGAGAGGTAGAGAGACAGGGTGAGAGAGAGAGAGAGAGACAAGGCGAGAGAGCGACAGAGCAAGAGAGAGATACAGAGAGAGAGAGAGAGAGAGAGAGAGAGAGAGAGAGAGAGAGAGAGAGAGAGAGCGCGAGAGATCGAGAAGGAGAGGGAAAGAGACAGAGAGACAGAGAGAGAGAGGAAAAGGGAAAGAGAGAGAGAGAGAGAGTGAGAGAGACAGGGCGAGAGAGAGAGAGAGGGCGAGAGAGAGAGGGGGAGGGAAAGAGACAGAGACAGAGAGAGAGGAAGAGGGAAAGAGAGAGAGAGAGACAGAGAATGAGAAACATCAGTCTAACAGACAGATAAACACAGACCCACAGGCTGTGTGTGTGTGTGTGTGTGTGAATAAAGTGTGTAACAGGGTTTGTCACTCACACTGATGAATGATCTCCTCAAAGGCCTGTCGCTGGACGCGGTCCCTCTGCTTCAGCTGCACCGCCACGTGCCTCTTCCACACACACTCCACCCTGTGACCCGCCATTGCCTATAAACACACACACACACACACACACACACACACACACTGTGATCAGCTGTTTCTCTCACAGACAGACAGACAGAACATTTCTCACTGGCAGCTATGATGTCAAACACAATGAAAACCCTAAACATTCCCCTGGTGTTGTTTCAGTCTAGATTAAAACTGAGGAAAATAAGAGCATGTTTGTGTAAATTAAAACAGAGAGAGACTAGATTTAGTGTTTAAACTTATACTACAATCACCTTTAAACCGAACACTATGTTGTCTGACCCTCTAACAGTAAATAATATCACAGCATTATTAAATCTTACAGTAAATAATATCACAGCATTATTGTGCTGATTAAAGGAGAAACAGGTAAACAAACACATTAGCAACAATGCTAACTAAACTCGTCATCATCCAACCTCCGACAATCACACGACTAAAATCAGCTCTTTATCTCCTGAAATAAAATAAAAAATCCAGAAAAAAAATTATTTTATTGTAATTTTTTTTTAAAAGTTTAAACGCCAAACCACTAAAACATCTGGGTTGTTAGCATCAAGCTAAATGTGACAGAACGACTACGCGCACGCGCACTTACACTGCTGACGCGCATGCGCAGTAACAGATGTTATAACTATAGCTAAACAACCCTGAGCTACTGTGACGGATCTCGTTATTTAAATTAGACCAGAAAGCTGGCACTCATTTGCTTCTTGTTGTTTTATACAAAACAAAATAGGCATTTTAACAAAGCGCGTTTAAAGTAATAAACATTCGGCGGTTATGATATTTAGCTAGCGCGAACAAGTACGTTTTTTAGCTCAGAAACATGTTAGCGACTCACGTGAGTTAACGGATTTCTCAGAGATTTATAAAGTCTTATTGAGAGAATTGTCGTTGGTGCGCGCAGAATAAAATAAATAAAGAAATCACGTCAAGTCATCTGCTAGCTAGCCAACCCCACACACGCTCGGAGCCGCCATCTTGGCTCATGCACAGAATCACTTCCGGGTGGAAAGGGCACTCCCTCAGACCTACAACTGATTTTTTTATTTTTATTTATTTTTTCCTCTAATACTTATTTAATCTTTGTTACTGAAACTAAAACTACAGAGAAATGTTTATTTATTAAAAGAAGCAGGTATGAAAAAGTAAAAAAAATATTAAAGGAAAGTACATATTCATGTTTGTAGATTAAATAAAAGTATATAAATGCGAGGTTTTATGTGACTCCGATTGTTATTGTGTTGTCATTTATTTTATTTATTATTAAAACAATAATTTATTCACATTAAAAACACAAAAAGTCTTCAGTTTTATTTATTTCTACCACAGTGTAAGTAAACGGACACCAGGGGGCGCAAGTTGATCCATGTTCTATTTATTCATATCAAACAAAAGAAATATATACAATTTAATGCATTCATCACTAAAATAATAAAAAAAATGATCCAACCCCCATATTTCTCTAATCACTGAAGTTTTATATATATATATATATTCTTATTACTTATAAAATGTAAATCCCCTTTAAAAACAAACAAATAAACAAAACAAAAACACAACAATTCATAAAAGCAAAGGCAGGAGCCTGCAATTTCAGAAACATATATTCACACGAACTACACAAAGACATCATGTGTAACACCACACACATGGCATGTGTGGCAATAGTTTTGAGTGTGTAGAGTGTGTGTAGAGCGTAGAGAGAGCGCTGGGGTTAGACGTACGCTCTGGAGCTGCTGCTGTCCGACTGAGCGCCTGCTTTATAAATCTGCTGATTGGCTGATGACTTATACCTGTAACCACTGAAACACACACACACACAATATTATTATCGTGAACACTTCAGTAGTTTTAAGGTGGATGCTTCATTTATCATTACTAAAAATTCCAATCAGACCTACACAAGACAAAGCTAAACCAACCAAGAACAGAAGACTCTGAAGAAGCTCTTCTTCACCAAGGTGTGTGTTCAATTCTCCAGTAATGCAGCTCAGCCACTGCAGAGAGTCTGGGACTATAAACTCTTCACACCTTAACAGTCTAACTCTCCATTGTTTTATAGGGTGCTATTACTTTTGTCCCTGTTTAATAGCTAGCCTTATTTGTCTTCATTTATGTGTTTGTTTTGATTGCCTTCTTTCTAGTCTTCTTTCTAAATTTGGGTTGAGGTTATGATTTTGGGTTAACTTCAGATTTTTTGTCATGATTTATGATTATTGCAGTTTAGCACGTAAAGGACAAAGTATGTGTGTGTATGCATGTGTGTGTGTGTATGTGTGCATATGTGTGTGCAGGTGTGTGTGTGTATGTGTGCGTATGTGTATGCATGTGTGTGTGTGTGTATTCGTGTGTGTATATGTACAGTATATGTGTGTGTATGCACACATACACATATACACACACGCATACACACACCCACATATTATGTGGGTGTGTGTATGCGTGTGTGTATATGTGTATGTGTGCATTGGTGTGTGTGTGTGTTTATGTATTTGAATGTGTATGTGTGTGTGTGTGTGTGTGTATACACACCCTGCATATGATTTTTTGTCATATATGATTATTGCAGTTTACCACATAAAGGACAAAGTATGTGTGTGTATGCATGTGTGTGTGTATGTGTGCATATGTGTGTGCATGTGTGTGTGTATGTGTGCGTATGTGTATGCATGTGTGTGTGTGTATTCGTGTGTGTATATGTACAGTATATGTGTGTGTATGTGTATGTAGGCATATGCATGTGTGTGTGTGTGCGTGTGTGTAAATGTATGTGTGTATGTGTATGTAGGTGTATGTGTGTGTGTATGTGTGTATATGTGTGTGTGTATATGTATATGTGTGTGTATGTGTATGTAGGTGTATGCATGTGTGTATATGTATATGTGTGTGTATGTAGGTGTATGCATGTGTGTGTGTATGCGTGTGTGTATATGTGTATGTGTGTGTATATATATATGTATATGTGTGTGTGTATGTATAATATACATATACACACACATATACATATATACATATATACACACACACATACACATATACACACACGCATACACACACCCACATATTATGTGGGTGTCTGTATGCGTGTGTGTATATGTGTATGTGTGCATTGGTGTGTGTGTGTGTTTATGTATTTGAATGTGTATGTGTGTGTGTGTGTGTGTGTGTGTGTGTGTATACACACCCTGCAGGTGTGGGCGATCTTGCTCTCTTGAATGATCCACACAGCATGGCTCCTCCCATAATCACACAGACCGCCGCGGCCCAACCCAAATACAGACCGGTACCCAGCTCAGATCTACACACACACACACACACACACATTATACACTACACACAAGGCCATGTTATACAGTATCTGTTTTCCTCTTACAGTTCTTCCCTTATCATGAAATTCTTCCTCTCTTTTCATCTTTTCCTCTTTCTTGTATTCCTTCCTCTTTTTATTTCTAGCTAAATCATTTCCCTTCACCTCTACACACACAGTTTAAGAGTGTCCTGCTGTCCGTCGTGCCCATAAACACTGTGTTGAACTGCTCATAAAAACTTTCACCAAAGACACTACAGCTAACAGGAAAACAACCAACAATAAGACGGTGTTATGAAGTTACCGTTAGCAACCGTCTCCGTAACACGACCCTGAAGTCTTTATTCCTCTTATACCACAGCCGTTCATGCACTGACAGTTGAGACTCCTTCAAAAAAACTGTGTGTGTGTGTGTGTGGGTGGGTGTATGTGTGTGTGGGTGTGGGTGTGTGTGTGTGTGTGGGTATGTTTGTTGTTTCTTACTTCTTTCCAAAGTAAAAGGGATCATTGAATTCCTGAACAATGCGTGCTGCATACCACGACACAGCAATCAGCACACACAAACCTAAAACACACACACACACACACACACACACACACACACACACACACACACACACACACACACACACACACAGTGTTAACATATCACACACTCATTACAGTCAGTCACATAGTTTGTGTGTGTGTTTGTGTGCATATACACACCAGACAGTATGAACATCAGTCCAGCAGTGAGTGTGAGTCGTCCTTTACTCGTCTCCTTCATGCCGCCCAGTTTGGTGCACTTCAGTCCCAGGACAGAGAGGAGGATCGAGGCGACGCCAAGCAACAGGGCGATGATCATCAGAGCACGACATGCCTGCACGTGAGCTACACAAATACACACACACACACACACACACACACACAACATATTTAACAACAGTAAATGTAAAAACTTTGTATAGCAAAACACGATTCATTCAAAAAGAAATTTGAGGTGCAGAGTTTTGTCTTTTAAAAACAAACTGTGAAAAAAAATAAAGATCTGATTATCAGCTAACGCCTGAAGTCAAACCAAGCAAACTCGTGTGTGTGTGTGTGTTTGTGTATGTGTGTATTACCATCCAGAGCGAGCATGGACTCGAAGCGTCTGCAGTTCTTGACCCCTGTACTGGCCTCTACACAGGCCTGCCATAGGTTCTCATACTGCCGCGTGGACGTGATCACGCTGCCGGCGTACGACGACACACGCCAGTAATTATTCGCTAAACTCACACCGCTCAGGAGCCACCCACCCATACACATCAAGAAGCCCAACAACTCCACCACCATTGACATGATCGCACACACAAACACACACACACACTTTTTTAAAGCTGGCGCAAATCTACAGACTAATGTTACAAAAGTTCTAACACACAAACACACACAATAAGCACTAACAGATACAAACAGCTGACACAAAGAGGCCTAAAGATCAACACACTCTCTGAATAACAACCGTGACAGCACCATGTCTACAACAAATCCTCCGTCTGAGTGTGTGTGAGAGTGTGTGTGAGTGTATTAAGAGGACTTTACATGCAAGGGCCATAAACTCATAAACCGGAGACTATCTGACGGTTACCACGACAACAGGCAGGCAAATGATGATGATGGTGATGATGCAAGAGGAAGTGAACCTGGGTTTCGATAAAGTATGTGTCCTCTAAAGGTTTATGGTTTGCCTTATCAGTGTTATCACATGATTTTGAAGAACAGCACATGTTCCTGAGGGTGGAGCTTAGGTTTGTACGGCATCCAATCACAACCTTGATCATACCGTGTGACGTCACAATGACATTTAAGTTCAGCCTGAATGAAACATTTTTTTCCCCCCAGTAGAACATATTGGTCTGTAAGAGTGGGACATACTGTATGGTTGTGACTCAGAGTATCACAGGTGTTTTTCTATGTGTTTGTGTGTGTGTGTGTGTGTGTTTGTGTGACGCACCAGGCAGCCCCAGTATGGTGGGGTGTGTAACGCACTGAACCCCCAAGCTGTTGGAGGTGCAGCTCTTCCACAAGCCTTCATACTGTGAGCTGCTCTTTATTACCGAGTCGGCATGAGTTTGTATCCTCCACACGGCAGAGTTTGTGCTGCTCGACTCCAAACACCAACCGAGAATGGCCAAGACCACACCCATCACCTCCACACATACCTCCGCCATCCCTGTGAAGATAAGAAACTGAGACAAAGAAAAAGAGAGGAGATATAAATCTAGTGAGTCTAATCTCCAAGCCCTGGATGCTAATTTTAAAGCTTAATCAACAATTTAATCTAGATTCACAACAACTAATCTGTGATCCATCCCCTTAATCTCTAATCCCAACTCAATAATGTCTCAATAAAATCTAATCCCAACGTATTTAACCTCTAATTCCATACTTTAATCTATAACCCAAACATCTAATTTCTTATCCCAACCCTAATCCCAACCCCTAATCACTAATCCCGAACCGTAATCTCTAATGCCAACACTTTAGTGACTAATCACAACTCATAATCCCTAATCTCAACCTTTAATCTGATCTCAAACCATTTTGTCTGGAACCTAGTCTCTAATCCAAACCTTTTAATCCCTAACCCCAAGAACCCAGACAAGAGGTAAAAGTCACCTGAAGCTGATATTCGCATATTTGAGAACTATGTAAATGGTTTAATTTCATCAAACTAGATTAACCCCCAAATCCTAACCTCAACCATAAACCCTAACTCCTAAACCTTGAGCAAACATGGAGTTAATGCTAAGTAAATTTTTTTTTAAAAAATGCTAATGCTAGCACACATTACTCCTGTCATAACAAACTTCTTAAGGATCTCAAATAAGAATGTTATGGATGCTACTGAATATCACCAGAACCCAATGATTTCCATTTGAATAAATTAAATAAACAATCAAGAACCATTAGCAAAAAAAAAAAAAAAAAGATTTAAAAAGTCCATTAAACGACTACCACAGATCACCAGAAACACATTATATACGTTAAGTCTCTACTTGTTTCTTTAAGAAGGGAAATAAAAAAACAGAAAAGCCATTTGGAATTAATCTAAATGTTCATTCTGGTGAAAGAAAGATCAAACCCTGAGAGAAGCTAATGCTAATGAAGCTAATGCTAACTCAGTAACCAGATACAGGCTGGGAACAAGAGGAGTTCTAATGCTAATGAAATTAGCACAGAGAACAATCTAACACTAACATTTCTAACGGTTTAGGCTAAACATCGACTTTTGGTTAGTTAAATGTTAAAATCGAAATTTACTCTTTTTTTGGTATTTAAATGTTTATTTTGTGAACGGGTTTAATGCAAGGAGACAGAACGGCTCGACACGTCACAGGACGATCAGTAACATAAACAGACGACACGGTAAAGGTGACGACTTTCATAAACTTACCCGTTCTGTGAGTCTCCTGAGTGTTAAACGCTGTGTGATTCTGTCTCGCTGCCTCGAGTCGTGTAAGTCACTGTGTTAATATTGGTATTGGGTCAGTGACCCCAAAATACAGGAGCTGAAACCGGCGCCAGTGGATTTTGTTCACAGGGTCGAGATGTGTGCAGGGAAACATTAACCTCATCACAACAAACCCAAACTCTAATCCTCAATCACCTGAAATTAGTGACGTGACATACAGTATGACCCATACAGGGGTCATTGACTGAAGAGTAAATTAGCAACTTCAGGGGAAAAATTCACCCTTCGTGACTTGCATATTAATCTTTAAAATAGACAAATGATCGGATTTATTTTGTAATATTTATTTTGGGGCAATGGAGGCTCAAGTGGTTAAAGCACTGGGTTGTTGATCAGAGCCCCAGCATTGCCAAGCTCCCACTGTTGGGCCCTTGAGCAAGGCCCTTAACACTCACTGCTCTAGGTGTGCTGTATCTTGTCTGACCCTGCGCTCTGACCCCAACCTCAAAAGTTGGGATATGAAGTGAAGTGACGTGACACACGGCTAAGTACGGTGACCCATACTCAGAATTTGTTCTCTGCATTTAACCCATCCAAAGTGCACACACACACACAGCAGTGAACACACACACACACCGTGAACACACACCCGGAGCAGTGGACAGCCATTTATGCTGCGGCGCCCAGGGAGCAGTTGGGGGGTTCGGTGCCTTGCTCAAGGGCACCTCAGTCTATTGCCGGCCCGAGACTCGAACCCACAACTTTAGGGTTAGGAGTCAAACTCTCTAACCATTAGGACACGACTTCCTTCTCTACTTTAGCGTTCTTACTGTTAAACCCTAATTCATAAACCACTTTAACCTCTAAACTCTAAACCATTAACTCCAAACCTGATAACTCCTAAAGTCTAATCCCCAAATTTAATCTAATCCTAATTTACCAAACCAATCCTAATCCAGTCCTAATATAGGACATTAACTCCTGAACCCAATAACTCTCAAAGTTCATAATCGAACTTAATCCCTACTGATCCAACCCCCTACCAGTGATACCCCTCAACCTCTATCTCATAAAGCATTAACACTAATCCCCAACATTAGCTTCCATGATTCCCAACATTCACTCCACTTACATCTCCAACCTTGTCTTAAATCTTATCCTCAAATCCCAGTCCTAATCCTAATCCCAGTTTTAATTGTTAATCCCTAAATTCTAGCCTAGAGTTTAATTCCTCATATTGTAACCAGAATCTTCAACCTTGTCTTCTAAAACCCAAAACTGAACCCCCAGTTTTACCTAAAACCTAAACCCCAAATCCTAGCTCTAAAAAAACATGCCTTAAAATTGACTTTTAACTCTAAAACTAATCACCAAACCCAGATCCACATCCTAACCCTGATCCCCATCTTCAACTTCAGACCTAAATTTTAACATCAAACCCTTAAATCTTAATCCCTCTTTTTTTGTAAATTGAACTAAACTCGGTCTCATTTCAGGCAGACAGTCGGCAGAAGAATCGTACAAACGATTCAGTTCAGATTCGTATAAAATGATTCTAATCCTAATCCTTCATCCTGACCCACTCATGTGCGACACTAGAATTGAGGGAATACCGGGATAGAAAGTGGTGATTGGTGATGGTGTGTGTGTGTGAGAGTGTGTGTGTGTGTGAGAGAGAGGGAGAGAGAGAGAGAGAGAG
>NC_083474.1:1233063-1268063 GCF_030014155.1 Tachysurus vachellii
GATTAGTTTATAAATGATGTGTTTAAAAATGATTAGTTTATAAACTATGTTTTTATAAATGATGCGTTTATAAATGTGTTTATAAATGATGTGTTTACAAATAATGTGTTTATAAATGATGTGTTTATAAATAACGTGTTTATAAATGATGTGTTTATAAATGATGTGTTTATAAATGATTAGTTTATAAATGATGTGTTTATAAATAATGTGTTTATAAATGATTAGTTTATAAATGATGTGTTTATAAATAATGTGTTTATAAATGATGTGTTTATAAATAATGTGTTTATAAATGATTAGTTTATAAATGATGTGTTTATAAATAATGTGTTTATAAATGATTAGTTTATAAATGATGTGTTTATAAATAATGTGTTTATAAATAACGTGTTTATAAATGATGTGTTTATAAATGATTAGTTTATAAATGATTAGTTTATAAATGATGTGTTTGTAAATGATTAGTTTATAAATGATTAGTTTATAAATGATGTGTTTATAAATGATGTGTTTATAAATAATGTGTTTATAAATGATGTGTTTATAAATGATGCGTTTATAAATAATTAGTTTATAAACAATGTGTTTGTAAATGATTAGTTTATAAATGATGTGTTTATAAATGATTAGTTTATAAATGATGTGTTTGTAAATGATTAGTTTATAAATGATGTGTTTATAAATGATGTGTTTATAAATGATGCGTTTATAAATAATGTGTTTATAAATGATGTGTTTATAAATGATAATAAAGTGTTATAACACATTAATAACATGACTGGGGTCACGTCATGACATTATACCCTATAAAGACAAACGCGATATAAACAGATATAAAGACAAACCCATCGGTTTATACATCACCGGAGAACCCGAACGTTTAATAGTTACCCGTTTCTGCGGTTCGCCTGAGTGATAAAATCCTCTTTAATCCATCTCACTACACATCCTCTCCACGCCATGATCCAGCCGCCGTCCACTTCCGGGTTACCGAGGAGACCACGCCCACTTCCGCCTGCCTCGTAGTGCTGAATTTGTCACACAAAAGTTTTTTTTCCTGCTGTTATTTTAATTACAACAAAAACATGTCGTTTTAGTGTCTTATAAAATATACTTAAAAATCGTTTTAGCAAAATATCTCATTCGTAAAATAGAACATTACATATATATTATTATTGACTCTGTTAGTTCTGAAATCAACCCGTATTATGTAATGGTGTCAAATTTAATTAACTCATTCATTTATTCATTTATTCATTTCTTTGCTAGTTTCTGTTTGTCTAAAGTATTTTACATTTGCATTTACATTATGTGACAGACTCTTATCCAGAGCTGTCGCTCCACTCCATGTTACCTGATATGAGCGTCATTCCAGATAGGAAGCGAACCATTCCCAAGCTGATCCGCAAATCCTAAGACTCCTGAGGGTGGACAAGAGAGTCTTGTGGTTGACTGTAATCAAACGCTGCTGAAAGGTCAAGGAGGATAAGGACGGATGACAGTTTGGCTGATGTAGCAGCATGTAGTTTCTCAGAGACATCCAAAAGGGCCGTCTCTGTGGAATGAGCTGATTTAAAGCCAGACTGTTGGGATCTTTGTAGTTGTTCTGTGAGAGATAGACAGACAGTTGATTATAGACAATGTGTTCAAGAATTATTGAAAGAAACGAGAGAAGTGACACCGGTCTGTAGTTACTGATGTCTGATGGATCCAGAGGAGGTTTCTTTAGGATGGGAATAAATATATATACATACATACGTACATACACACTATTAATTCTTTATATTACTCCTTATGTTTATCTTCTGTTCTATGTTTATGTTCTGTAAAGCTGCTTTGAGACAATGTCCATTGTAAAAAAGTGCTATACAAATAAACTTGAATTGAATTGAATTGAATTGAATTGAATAACCCTTGCTCTCTTAAAAGTAGTTGGTACCTGACCAGATGCTATGGATCTATTGCAGGGATAGATGCAGGGAATCCAGACTGTGAGATGTAAGTGCAGTCGGTACAGAAGCGAAGGTCCTGCAGATTATCTTCTCATGGTAGAAAAAAGCAAAGTCTTCTGCGGTCAGGGAGAATGAAGCAGGTGGAGTCGGGGGGTTGAGTATAGAAGAGATGAGGTTGTGGACCTTCCGAGGGTCTTGTGCCGAAGCTTCAAGCTTTTCCTTGTAGAAGGAAGTCTTGGCAGAAGTCACATCTGAGGAGAACTTGGGAAGGAGTGTAGGGAAAGAGTCAAGATCTGCATCAAGTTGTGATTTCTTCCACTTTCTCTCGGGTGATCTTAGCTCTCTTCGATCTGAAAGCCAAGGAGCAGAACAAAAGGTCTTCTTGGGTTTAGTGAACAGAGGGCAGAGGAAGTCCATGGTTGAGGAAAGAGAGGAGAGGAAAGTATCTGTGGCTGAGTCCAAGGGTAAAAAAAGTACCAGAAGCTACAGAAGAAGGGGAGACAGAGTGGAGGTGCGGCGGGTAAGAGCGAGGGGGTGAGAGGTAGTTTTAGGTAGGATAGCAAGAGTGATGGTGAATGATACCAGGTGATGATCAGAGACGTGGAGTGGGGTAACAGTCATGTCTGTAGCTGGGGAAGGACGGGTGAAAACCAGGTCCAGGGCTTTGCCTCCTTTGTGTGTGGGGATGTAGCTGTTGAGTGTCAGGGTGAATGAGTCGAGAAGAGTCAGGAGGGAAGAAGATTGAAGCTTGTCAGAGGGGAGGTTGGAATCACCAAGCACCGTCAGAGAGTGCTATCGTAATGTCAAGCACTAAGCAGTGTGTCCCCGTGTTGTATTTTGAAAAGAGCTGGGGATAGATCTAAAAAAATGTCTCCAGATTTTCATGCAGCTTTCTAAGATTAGGATTAAATGTTGTGGCATTTTGTGTGCGTGTGTGTGCGCGTGTGTGTGTGCATGTGTGTGAGGGGTAAAAGTAGTAGTTGTACAACTGCTCTCTATTGCACTCTGATCAGACATAAATAAAAGTACATGTGGACTGAACACTGCTGACTTATCCCTGTGTGTGTGTGTGTGTGTGTGTGTATGTGTGTGTGGAGAGCTGCAGATGTACGGATAGATGCTGAGGCCGCAGGAATCAAAAATAACCTCACCACACACACACACACACACACACACACACACACACACACACACACACACACACACACACACTTACCCCTGCAGGTATTTTTATAGCACAGAGGGTCACCATGTCCTTTCAGCCATATAGGTGGTTCCTAGAGTTTTAAAGAAATCTATACATTTAATTGAAATATTTTTTTCTTCTTCTTCTTTTTCTTCTCTTATGAATGGTGCAACATTATTATTATTATTGTGCCGGACAAAACTTCGGCGCGTAACTTGTCCCGCAGCTTTTGTCCTAGACCCATGAATGACGTGTCAAATCGACCGGCTCATTGAGGAGAGGTGCTTTTATAAGCGATCCGAGTACCGGTACTTCCGGTACCGGGTCTCAAAGTGGCCTTTTTTCCCATAGACTCTGCAAGCTTTCGAACTATCTACACCAAACTCGACCAGCTCCTTTAGGGTGAGACTCTGAACAAACTTTTAAATCGGTGTCCCGACTGGCCTTTCGGTTGTGCCGCAGCCCCGCCCCCAAAATATGCAAAATCAAAAAACTTTTTACAACATGGACATGTGACATATCAAAACACTCAGAACAATGAGAGGAACTTCCTCACATGTATTTTGATGACGTCACGTGATGTCACGTGATGTCACGTGAAAATAAAAAATTAGCACAACATGTACATGTGACATATCAAAACACTCAGCACAATGAGGTGAACTCAAGAGTATCCAGATGACCTCACATGCTCGTCTCGACTAGCCTCCGGGATTTGCCACGTGCAAGCACCATTCACATTTTCTTCTGGAAATGTACGTTCTAGTTGTTATTATTATCTTATTTGATATTAACACTCTTCAGGTGGTACAGGTTTTAATGTAAATTAAATCAGTGTCCTTCTGGTGCCTTCTGATCAGAGCGCTGATGTTCGGTGGATGCCCTGCTCTAGACAGAATCACAATGTGATTTATAACCAAACCCTGATTCTTATTTGATGAATCCTGTGATAACTCGCTGGTCTTCATGATGCTGATTTTTGGGGATATTCAGGACATTTAGATGAAGTTACATTGATACACTTTCACTGCACACACATGGACTGTAACACTAGCACCAGAACTGTTTGGGTTTGGGGAAATACTTTCAGCATGTAACTTTCACAATGCTCCATTAATTCCACTGCCTTTATAATTCGTGTGTGTGTGTGTGTGTGCGTGTGTGTGTGTGTGTGTGTGCGTGTGTGTGTGTGTGTGTGTAACATCATGTGTGAGACATTTCACATTTCAGAGATATAGAGAGAGGATGGAGTGATGCTCCATTTTTTTGTTTTGGGTGACGATGGCAAACCCGTGACGTATTGACCGCGTCTGCAGCAGCACCGCTCCCGCTGTACACCCGCACACACACACGCACGCACGCGCGCAGGTAACGCAACGCACGCGCTTGCAGACAGAAACGGAATTAGCGGCTCCGACGACACGCGATAAAACACATCCACGTGACTCCCCCCTCAGCCGTGAGCCTCGCGCGCGCATGAGAGCATCCTCGCGAGGAGGAGAAGAAGAGAGAGGGAGCCGCCCGTCACCGCGTCTTCATCATCTTCATCAGCATCTTCCTCCTCCTCCGTGACCGACAGGGAGAGAGACAGGATAGCAGCGCGTGCGATGGAGAACAAGGACAAAAGTGCAGGTGAGAAAGAGAGCAGATGTGATATGTCTGTGTGTGTGTATTTGTGTGTGTGTGTGTGTGTGTGTGTGTGTGTGTAGGGGGTTATAGGGGCATGAGTGAGGTGCGCGTGTCAGGGCGATGCATGATGTGGGGCTCGCGCTCATGTGTGTGTGTGTGTGTGTGTGTGTGTGTGTGTGTGTGTGCGTGTGTGTGTACAGACTGCGGCACTCGCCGATGAGGGGTTCGCACTCACATTAAACACACACGGACACACATACAAAGTGTACACAATGCAGAAATGCTGACTGTTCATCATGGTGTGTGTGTGTTGTGTCTGGATCTGTGTGTTTATGAGCATTCGTTTTTATATACAGAAAAAGGCTTAAGTGGAGTGTATGTGTGTTTGGTAATTAGCATGCAGGATGTGTAGCACACACTCACTGTACTGCACCCCAATGTCCTGCGTGTGTGTAGGAGAGAGAGAGAGAGAGTGTGTTGTGTCTCAGGATAGCCTTGCACCTGAAGCTTGCATTGCGTGTGTGTGTGTGTCAGTAAAGCTACACACACTAGGCCTCCAAGACCCTGTAAACTGGTGTATGCCTTGTGCAGGTGTGAGTGTGCATGCAATGCAGATGCACACACACACACATACACACACACACACACACATACACACACACACACACAAAGGCTACACTGACACAGCGACTCATTCCGGAAGTGCTGTGTTTGATCTCCACACGTCTTGTTGTTTTATTTGTAAATGATGCGAACTTAAAAAAGCATCCATGAGCTTTTACAAACCCAGCCACGTTAGAGTTATCAGGAGAATCAGAAGTTACGATCACTGGGGCACTTGTGCACTTCAGTCTAGAAAATTTATGTTTTTCATTTGGAATTCAGAGGAGCGTTTGGTGCAGTGTGGCGTAGTGGTGATCTTCAAAAAACCCTGCAACTTTGAGAACCTGTAACAGAGACCTGGAGCTAATGAAGCAGTGTGTTTGATACCCTGTGTGTATACTGGGACACCGAAGGTCCACCTGAAGGCCAGCTGACAGCTTCAGGAGCCCAGGTTCTGATCCTGAGCTCAGGGAAATCCTGCTTTAAACCTGAAGCATGTGTGTGAGTGCAGAAGCAGTAGCAGAGCTCCACTGGTCACGTATTCTTCTGTATACTAGATGTACAATTCTACTAGAAGGCACATGAGATCTTGAGCATCGATATTCATCTGGATTCTGAATAAAACTATAATGGTTCACCATCAGTGATGTTAAACTCATCATGATTGTTGCCTCATTTTTTGGTTACCAAAATCATTTTGGTATCAGCTCTTGTGCTGTAAAGATGCACACGCTGGACACGCTGGACACGCTGGACAAACATCTAAAGGCTGTTAGGATCCAAAATGAGTCTCCTGTCAACAGTGACACAAAATGTCCTTGATAGTGAAGGATAGCGTAGACTGCGGATAGAGTACTGTACAGCCACAGAAGCGGTCATGAAGATTCAAAACATTCTGCATGTGTGTGTGAGAGTGTGTGTGTTTGTGTGTGTGTGTGTGTGTGTGTGTGTGTGTGTTTGTGTGTGTGTACGAGCCTGAAACTCAGGTGTCCTGGAGCTGGGGCTTGTAGATGTTTTGAATATTTAGACCTACACAGAGTCCATTTAGATGTGCTGTGTGTGTGTGTGTGTGTAAACAGAAATGCACCATAACCAAACGAAGTAAGATTAAAAATTGCTCACTTCCACAAATCCTCCGAAGACTGATGAAGACTGATGACGGGCTAAAAAAGGGTTTTGTCGTCTTGCTTATGAGGCTGTCAGAAGAAGAAAAATAACAACACAAGCCTAGACGCACTCTCTTGCCGTTTGTTACAGTGACAGCCGCAGCTGGTGTAAAGCCTTACTTTTGGTTCCCATGTGGCGCATATCATTGTTTCTTTACATAAACAGGTTGGCGGTGTATATCATTACCATTAGACCTGAGAAACGTCAACATCAAAACATCAAGGTGTAGAGAACTTAACATCTCCATCAGTCATCGTTTTTACGTCACATGACCACATTCGCACGGCGCTTCAGCCCACAGCAACGTGTCACAGCTGTCATATTGAAGTAAAATCTCATGAGGCTTATTAAAAGAGGAGTAGTGATATTCCAAAAAATAAATGCATCACAAAGTTCAAAAAAAAAATGAGGCCAAAAGTAACACTCAAATACGTGATGCTCCCACCACCATGCTTCACCACAGAGATGGTGTTATAACATAAAAAAGCAGGGATTTATTTAATTTTTTTTTACAACAGGGTGAAATTATTTTCTTCACTCATCTGATCACACATTGATCTGACCCTAATCTTAATCCATAACCACTTACACTTAATCCCTTAATTGCTACCTGATAAACCCTAACCTTTACATCGCTATGCTAACCACTAAATGATGTGTTTAACCTGCTTTAACTTCTGGGCAGTGTTTGTGTGTGTAACTTGAGTTGTGTGGACAGTGTGTTAACGCTGCTGTGGTTATTGATTCTGGCTTTGCATTTCAAACAGTCGAACATCTCGCCCAAAGAAACCCAAACATACGCAGAAGTGATGCCAAGCTCTGGTTGCCGTAGACGATGTGTACAGTCTCGCTATTGGACTGAGTTTGTTCCTTCTGGCTGAGTGCAAGACAGGAGCAATGTCCGTGGTTCACTCCTGGAGCTGATGCATGCGATGGATGTGATCTGGATCAGGGTGGAGTTTCTTTAGGATCTGTTGACACCGAGATGCTTTAGACCTTCAGGAGCTCCTCACAATCCTCTGAGCAGTTAGAGACAAAATAAGATGCATACAAGTGATTTAAACATGAGGTCATTGATTGTTGCTATGAATAATAATAATAATAATAATAATAATAATAATAATAATAATAAACAAACAAACAAACAAATAAATAAATAAATTAATTCAGTTAATATAAATGTAACAAATCATAGCAAAGACAGAAAAATTGGAAATGCAAACAAATATAAACATATTTGCAGGAAAAACACACACACACATATGTGTGTTTGTTATTTTTAATATATATATGTGTATGTGTGTGTGTATATATATATATATATATATATATATATATATATGTATATGTATATATATATATATATATATACATTCATTCATTCATCTTCTACCGCTTATCCGAACTACCTCGGGTCACGGGGAGCCTGTGCCTATCTCAGGCGTCATCGGGCATCAAGGCAGGATACACCCTGGACGGAGTGCCAACCCATCGCAGGGCACACACACACACACACACACACACTCTCATTCACTCACGCAATCACACACTAGGGACAATTTTCCAGAGATGCCAATCAACCTACCATGCATGTATTGGACCGGGGTAGGAAACCGGAGTACCCGGAGGAAACCCCCGAGGCATGGGGAGAACATGCAAACTCCACACACACAAGGCGGAGGCGGGAATATATATATAATTTTTGCTGTTTCTTTCAGGGTGATAGATGTTTTCCTGAATATGTTCCAGATGTTTAGAGCACTAAAACAGCTGCTTCACGTTTCTCCACCTTCACATTTCGCTTGTTTGATTAAACTCAGGATCCAGATGAGGTAAAAAACTACAGCTGCATCATGTGCTAATTCTATTGGCCCAGCTCCAGTCTGGCTCGATTACTCGGGTCATATACGTATATAGGGTGGAATTCATAGATATCTACACCTAGACGTCGCCTTGGCTACAGCAGTTCATTGGAATGTATGTGTCAATAGAGCCGCCATCTTGGTACAGGGGACCCCCACCTCTTTAATGCATCAGCATCAATGTAGGCAAAGGTCTCACGGAAATAAAATAAACATTATTTTTTTTTTGGTTCGTTCCAGCGGTCAGACATGTATTTATCATTGAGTCCAGAGAAAATTTAAGGTTTTGATATTAAGATAATCTACTTTATTACTTACATTCTTCCACTTAAGTAAACTTCAAATGAACAATCGCTACTTACCTTATAGCCTACTGCATGTAACACGATATTTTATTTAATGCCATGTCAGCAATCAAAGATATTTTTATGGCAAAAAATTAAATTACAAAAACACAAATATCATATAAATACAATAAAAACAAAACAAATATAAACAGCAAGTCATATTATACAATTATTTATTTTAATTAACATACGATAAAAAAATCCAAACCCTTTTCAGACATAATGTCATTAAATATGTCTTTAAGTGAAGTAACATGATAAAAGAGCGTTCTGCTTGTGTTAAGTCCAGGACAATCTAATAAATTATGTTTGACAGATAAGGGAATCTTATAGAACATACATAAAGTTGGGTCTTTTCACCTTTAAGCAAAAAAAGCATGGGGTCAATTTTTAAGGTCGTTATTAAGAGCTTTGGAATCTACAAACATTGTCGGTTTTCCTAACTGTCACAAACTAATGAGTAACTAGCATGGATTAGCTGTGTTCGTTAACCAAGGACTAAAACAAACCAAACAGAACCACAAATATAATGTCGTAACATTTAATATCGTAAAACACATTCTCACTTGTGTAATGTAATCCCTTGCTGTCTGGTTTTTAGATTGCGTTCATTTGAACATCCAAACGCAGCACAAAAGTCCGGCATCGTCCATGAATTTGAAGTACAAGACCCCTGTTCCAAGATGGCGGCGGTTTTGACGCATTTTTAGAACCCCAAGGCGACATCTAGGTGTGGATATCTATGGGCTGGAAGTGATGAAATAAACATTTGCAAAGTGATGGAATTCATTAGGCTCAGTGCAACCAGCAGAGCTGATGCCTCTGTCCATAATGTAGAAAGAAAAGTAGTAACACCAGAGATTCTTACAAACATGCTAAATGCATATTTAATCCTTATAAACACTTGTTTTTTTTATCAGTTTATGTGCCCTATGTGAGAGTGAGCGATTTAACAGAATTACAACTGGAACTACTTTCACAGCTGGTGTTATAGAACACCGGTCCGTGGACCAAATGGTAACGGGCCGCCCAAGGAACATTACATTTTTCCATTCTATTTAATGTGGTGTATTTCTCTCTGGTTTGTGCGACTTTCCACGGACGAGAGGTTAACCAGGAGCTGAGAGACGTCACCTAAAGCCGCACCAATACCGCGCATGCGCAAAATATCGTGGTATCGTGACGTCTGGAGCTGAGCGGCTGCAAGCGGCAGTGGCGTTGTAGCTTTGGTGGAGAGAAGGTGTGTATCGCTCTGCTCTCTGTTCACCGGTACTTTCTCATGTTTAACAGTGCTTGGTGTAAGTGAATATTGTGTCCAAATTTAACCCACAAATTAGCAAAAATGAGAACGAAACAGACGTCGTTAGAAAGTTAGAAACTCTGCTGGTGTTCTGGATTAAAGTCATGGCGGAATACCCTGAGATTATAGCCATTATAGCACTTAAATCCTTATTGCCATTTCCGACATACTATCTGTGTGAAGCGGGGTTTTCTGCAGTGACAGCAACCAAAACAAAACAATGGAATAAACTGGACATAAGCAACACACTTCAGGTGTCATTGTCTCCTATTACCACAGATGGAACCGTCTCGTTGCAAAGGAACAAGCTCAGGGTTCTCATTGATTTAGCGTTCTAGTGAGTTAAAATGTTAAATCACTTTATATTCATTTTTTGGTGTAACTATTTTATTTTGAAGGCATGTTTAAATACAATTAAATTAAAATTATTAAATCAAAACAATCTAAAATATAAACAATCAACGTCCCTCCCTCAGCGGGCCGCGTTAAAATGATCAAACGTTGACCGGTCTGCGGCGATAAAAAGGTTGGGGACCACTGTTATAGAAAATTAATCAACACATTCTGACCAATCAGAATGGAGAACTCGACAATGATGAGGTACACATTTATTTAACTAATGTGTTAAGCATTGTTTCCGATCACAGACAGATATTCTCTACACGAGGCCATAAAAAAAATCAGACAAGAACTCAGCTGTATTAGTATTAAACAGTATCCCATTAAACACAGCAGAAGAATTCAGAAGTGTTTAAATGATATCACAATAGTGTTCAAGTCAGCGCATTCAGGCATTATAGAGAACTTACAGTTCCATGTCATGTCTCATGCAGCTTTCACCTGAAAACATTGTAACTGAGATAAAAACATCTTCAAGGTAACGACACACACTACATCATTGTGAAAGTGAAAGTGAAGTGACGTGACATACAGCTAAGTACGGCGACCCAGACTCAGAATTCGTTCTCTGTGTTTAACCCATCCAAAGTGCACACACACAGCAGTGAACACACACACACACCGTGAACACACACCTGGAGCAGTGGGCAGCCATTTATGCTGCGGCGCCCGGGGAGCATTAAGGGGTTCGGTGCCTTGCTCAAGGGCACCTCAGTCGTGGCCGGCCCGAGACTCGAACCCACAACCTTAGGGTTAAGAGTCAAACTCTCTAAGCATTAGGCCACAACTTCCCCCCATTGTGTCATCAGTATTATTATGAAGCCAGACTTTTACATAATACACACAGACAACCCATAAAGAGCATACACGGATGTTGTGGTGTTCATTTTGGTGAAATATTTTTAAACTTTATTAACTTTTTAAATATGATTTTCCATCTGAATTAAAAATCCCAGTATACAGAATCTCAAAAGTCTCCAGAAAAACATATTTTTATTTTAGAAAATTGTGTTTATATTATAGATTTTACGCTGTAAGAATGCCTTTGGCAAATGAAGATCGTATTGAAATCATCCTCATGTTTGGATCAGGAAGCTGTCTCACAGCGGACATGCAGTTACAGTTGTAACACCAGACACGTTAACACGAGTCCATCATCAGTAGAAGAAATGACTCCATGTCTGTTTACAAAGAAATTTCCATCATGCAGAGGAGGTGCTGTTAATAAAATTATATTTTGCTTTTAAAACGTGTTATTTCCTTACTGTAGTGCAGTGAAGCAGATATCTGAACTGAAGGAACTCGATGCTGACATTCACATGGGTGTTTGAGTCTAAAACAGAATACGGTCCACATGGAAAATTGGTAAAGTGAATCCCGTGGGTTAAAGGTGAGGTGCACGTTGTTTGAAAAATGCTTCAGAAAAACTGAGTCGGGCCGACAAAAAAAAAAAAGTTCAGTGCGCATGTCTGACATTAGCCTCTGCCGTTACCTCTGCCTCGGGTTCTAGGTGTTGAACGTCGTCTTCGGCGTGAAACGGAGCTAAACCTTTCACGGTACAACACACAGTCCTACAAAAACACATCTGTATTACCATAGTATTACTCATTGAGCTAATTTATTGATAAATATATCAATAAATTATATGCCAGCCGCCCCAGCAGGTTCCACCATAATAGTTGCCCGGGTGGCGTATGTACAGTATGTGTGGGGCGGAGCTATCATAACAGGGGTGACACCCATTTGGGTTAGGGGCGTGTTTGTTTTGGTGATTTCTAATGTCAACATTGGCTTTCAGAGATCGTGCACCCCACCTTTAAGGGGCAACAGGTACAGATACATTCAGTCTCATTCAGATACAGAAAACAGTCGACATGCCCACTGTAGCAACCACCCAAGTTTTGACTCAGCTAGTTTTAACTGGAGGTGAAAGCAACCACTGATGGCATGACCAGGGCAGGGATTAACAGTGGAACTGAGGGACTGTAGTAGGCTTTGTTTCTGCACACTGTGAAATAACATACGACTGAGCAATTGAGGGTTAAGTCTTGTTCAGGGGACCAGCAATGACAGCTTGCTAGGCCAATGCCTTAACCACCTAGCTACTACATCTACCAAGGTCCTCTGTAGTCTCCATCAAATCCTAGCACAAACAGTTCAGGGTCTAAGACTATTAATCAGCTAAAACCTTGTTAGAGAGGAATTAGTACAGAGTTCGTACAGCAAGAAAAACTGTACAAGTCGAGTTTTTTCAGTGCTCGAGGTTTATTGATGAGGTGGGTCTTCAGGCTTCAGGGGAAGACAGTTATTGATTTAGATTTTCATGCAGCCAGGGTAAGGTAATTCCACCAACTGAGTGCGAGTACAGATAAGAGTCTTGATGCATGTCTCTGGAGGGATGGGGGGTCAATTTGTGCAAGAGGCTTGAAAGGAAAAGTGGTGCAAAGTAGGGTATGGTGAGTGCCTTCTAATGGCTTTGGAGCTAAGCATCAGGCAACTACAGGAAGCCAGGGCAGGGAAGACAGACATGGATTTTAAGGACAAGTTGTGTAGCTGCAATCTGTATCTACACAACCTGCCAGATGGCATCGAATTCAAGAGAAACCCCAGAGTGGCCCCTGTGGAGAGAAATGCTGGATCCTCTTCTTGAAGGAAACCTGCATAGATAAGTAAGGACTAAAACTTACTTGACCAGAACTACCCCAAGATTGCATGTGCTGCCTGGTGGCGTGTTCTCAAGATTACGAGATCTTGACCCGAGGATGTATCTACAGCAATAGACAACAGCTCAGTCTTGCTGGGATTTAGTCTCAGGGGATGAGATACCATCTAGGATGACTGGCGGGATGGTAATGTTATGAAGGTGTGTTATAATCAGCATGATATGGACATATGATGAGTATCTGTGGAGAAGCAGAAGGATAAGATGAGTGTCATCAGCATAACTGTGATATGAAAATAAAATAAAAGAGACAAAAGGAATGGACCAAGTACTGAGCTTTGTGGGACACCAGTGAAGAATCTGCATAGAGTGGAGGAGGATTTCTCCATGTCACCTGATATGACCATCCATGCAGGTAAGAAGCATACCACCATCATGCTGCACAACTAATTCCAAGGCTCATTGGGATGGAGGGCTGAAGAAGCTCAAAATTCAGTGTCCTGTTTTAAACTAAGAGGTCAAGAAGGACAAGGACCACAGATGGGAAAATGGTCATTTCCTGTCAGGTATTAACTCCTAGGTCCTGCTTCTCTATCACTTGAGGAGGGCCCGTCATGTTTGGACAGAGATAGTGTCACTGTCCCATCCTCACTGTGTGTGTGTGTGTGTGTGTGTGTGTGTGTGTGTCTTAAGCAGTCTCAGGAATTTCCTCGTGCAGCACTTTTTCCATGTAAACAGTGTTAATAATAGCCTCTCTAACGCAAGACACATCTCGGTTACACACACACACCCAGACACACTGTCTATATACAGTAGTGGAGACCAGTGTGCCTTGCAGGCAAGTCAAGGACACACACACACACATACACACATATACACACAAACACACAGAACAGTGGTGTGTGTTTGAGGATGACGCGGTTTCTTGGTGCGTTCCGACGCCTACTGTCTCGTGACAAAGCAGAGGAAGAAGATGAAGAAGAAGGCACAAAGAAGAAGACTGACACATCTGAATCTGGTCAGACACACAAACACAAGCAGACACACACAGACACACACAAACACACACATTTTTGATAACAAGTTATATACATTGTCTAAAAGAATGTATTTTATTATACAGCGTTTATAGCTACCCATCACACCAGCTAGCTATTTAGTTACTAGTCTAATGTGCTATTAATCAGCTAGCTATATTCAATACCTTTTTCATTCAGTATTTTAATATGAAGTGTTTGTAACTCTCATGCTAACAAGGTAACTAATGTAATGTGCCTGTTATAAGCGAGCTATATTTAATACCTTTTTCATTTGGTATTTGATTATATGTTTGTAGTGAACTATAATGATAGCTAGCTATTTAATTACTAGCACAATGTGCTGCTTATCGGCTAGCTATATCTATTAATATTTGAGAAGTCGATATTTTGTATTCTGAGGTGTAGCTAACTATCACATTACCTAGCTAGTTAGTTACTAGCAAAATGTCCTGCTAATCAGTTAGCTATATTTAATAGCTTATTTCATTCAGTATTTTAAGTGTTTGTAGCTAAATATCTCACTAGCTAGCTATTTAGTTACTAGCATAAAGTGTTGCTATAATTCTATTTAATACATTATATCATGGAGCTGTTAGCTAGCTATTTATGATTACATTTACATTTATTCATTTGTTGGACACTTTTAGCGAAACAGTCTGATTACAGTAGCATCTTGTAATGCTAAGTATTTTAGCAAACATAAATATACATTAACTAAAAATAATTTTCACTTCATTTTAATCTGAAACAAGTGCCGAACATATGAATTTAGTCAGGATCTGTGAAGTATCATGGGAGACATTTTGGACTAAAGAGACTGTGAGATGCTAACATGCTAGTTAGCATTAATTTGTAGTTGCTAAAGGACAAGTAGCCTATGGCTTTGTGTCAAAGGCTACATAGCCAAAGTTGTTTTTCTATTCGTTAATGAGACGCAAATCGCTTAAAATATTTGTATGTTTATACCTGTAAGTGGGCGTGGTCTAGAAGAAACTGATGTTATCATTAGTACAGTGAAGAAAAGCATCATGGGAAATAGAAGTCATTATTAATTAATAGAAAATAGATCTTTTCTCTTGCACATCACCGTAATTAATTACATTTATAGTTTCAAATTTTTATAGTATTTTTTTTTTTTTTATTTAATTGTATTTTTTATAATTTTTTTTTAGTTTTCCAGAGAGGTCTGAAAGGTTCACAGGACACGGTACCAGAACTTGCAGTGAGGTTGGGATGCAGTTAGCATGCAGCTGCGAGTCAAAATGGTGACCTTAATGCACGGCTAAACGGAAGGAAATATTCTTTTCAGTTTTAGATTGTTCACATTAATGACATAATAATGACTGGAATCGTTTATCGACGATTCCACGTGTCCTCTCGCGATATTAGCAAGGATGTTGTAAAAATCGCATTTTATTCCACCTTGTCTTGTCAAATCCCCTTAATGTTTGTCCTGATGATCAGCTGTAGTCTCAACCAGATGTCGTGTGAACCTCTTAATAAATGAAAAAATGACCTAGAGTTCTGTGGCCGTGGGGGGCGTGGTCAAGTGTAGGCGAGTAGGCGGGGTTACACCGGCAAGTATCGTGATGATTCTCATTGTGTCTTATTACAGTCAGTTAGATTAGGTGTGTTACTTTGTGAAACACACACACACACACACACACACACACACACACAAAGCATGAGCTTGACCTTGAGTGAGGAATAAACCACCAGCTAGTGAAGGCCCCTCTCAGGTTGTGCTTCCTTTGTTTTTTTTTCTTTCTTTCTTTCTTTCTGTCTGAAAAAGAGCCTCTGAAAATAAAAGTGAGCTCACTAATAGTTCCGCCTCTTGACTCATCCTCCACAGACATGTACCCCGGGTTCTCTGTATCTTTTAGAGCTGTTCAATTCATGTTCAGCTACATCCCTGCTACAGGACTGGATTTTCATTAATACTTCATTTCTTCATTTATTTCCAGCTTGATAAAGGTGGCTCAGTGTGAATGTAAATAATTTGACCTCAGAAGAGTATCTACACTTTATTTATTTATTTGCTTTAAGTTCTATTAAAAAGGCTTGTTATTTCGACCAAAGCAGGCCTGCTAAACAGCTCGATGTGTTCAGAGATCTGTCGGTGTAGTGGACGGTGTAGTGAAGTGAAGTGAAGATGTTTACTGGTTCTAGACGGTCCGTCTGAGACAGGATGAGATCGCGCTCGCTCGTCAATTATTCAAACGTTTCTTTCAACTTGTCTCACAAAAAAATTGCACCATGCACACTGATCTGTAAAATGACCTTAGTTCTAATATACGCACTGATTACCGTTTGGGAGGCAGCGTAAGGATCTAAAGTGTGAGGGTTAACAGATTTGTTGTGATTAGACGGTTCTGATCTATCTGATGTCGGGCATTTTTACAATGTAGGCAACAACATGGCCGCCGTGAGAGGTGCTGAAAGTCTAATGTCCTGCTCTGGATTTAATGTCCAGCTCAACTTGGCTTGCTGATTAAAGTGGAGTGTAGGAAAGGTGTGTGTGTGTGTGAGAGAGAGAGAGAGAGAGAGAGAGAGAGAGAGTGCTGCTGATTCTATCAGTAATTGAGACTCAACCCTGTATAAAAATACACTAATAAATATATCATTTTCATTCTCATCTTTCTCACACCATTCTTCCCATCTCTCTCTCTCTCTCTCTCTCTCTCTCTCTCTCTCTCTCTCTCTCTCTCTCTTTCTCTCTCTCACCCTTGGATACTGAGGCTGCAGAATGCGCCTCATATAAATAAATGTCTAGCTTTCTGCTGCCACCGTGTGGCCGTCTTTATCTTTACACAACTCCCAGGTTTCCAGATGGATCCTGATCCTCACCTACTTCCTTCCACCCTCAGATTAAATACCTGGTGTTAAATTGCTCCTCTGTGTGTACAGTCATGACTCATGGCCAAAGGTTTTGACAGTGATATAAATTTTGTGTTTTGCAAAGTTTGCTGCTTCAGTATTTGAAGATCATTTTTAGATTTAACAGCTTTTATTGGCAAGAACATTTAATACATGCAAACAGTGGATATTTACAGTGCTGACCTTTGATCTTCATAACATCTGTAATTCGCTCTAACATGCTGGATATTAGCGTCTGGGCCAAATCCTGACTAATTTATTCCTGTTCCATCCAAAGTTCTTGATGATCCAGTAAATGGTTCTTTCAAGTGCAATATTCTTTTGAGCAATTTCCTTGCATGTGAGGCCACTTTAATGCAAAGCAATGATAGCTACACATCTTCCTTTGGAGTTAAGCGTCACTAAGATGAACACAATGACTGAAGCACTTCTTCCCTCCTTTTATAGTAATCAGTCTGCTCTTAAACTCCAATCAGTATCACAAGTAATTCCACTTGACTTAGTACTTAAGGACACTTTCTTGCCCGTTGTGTTCTTGGGCTTGATTCCTTACCCACATTACTATAACAAGTAATGTGCATTGTGCAGGATAATTATAGAGTAAAGAGTCTGTACTGTCCACTAGATGGCAGCATTGCTCTATCTTATACGCACACTTTTCATCCATCTCTGTTTATCTCTATTACACTCGCTGTCTTCTCAAATATGTGTGTGTGTGTGTGTGTGTGTATGCATAGTTACTGGCAGAGGTCCAGACTAGTTCGTACCACAGACATTGATTTTACTGGTGTGTGTATTTGTGTGTGTGTGTGTGTGTGTGTGTGTGTGTGTGTGTGTGTGTGTGTGTGTGACCGAAGATTTCTAATCGATTTCCAATCTGCAGCATCAGGGGTTACACACACACACACACACACACCGCATCTACTCCAGCAGTGGAGCTATAATGCTGTATATGGAGAGATGAAAGGATGACAGATTCCTAGAATATCTAAGTTTTTCCTAAGCTTTCAGATTGATCTCCACTCTGACGATACAGTACGTATTTTGTTCTTATACATTATCGCTCCATCTGGACTAAAAGACACGAGTAATCCTTACTACGGTGAACTTTTCTGTCAGGAGTCTCCGGAGTTAGTGTTTTATAAAACCTGTCATCCAACTTTTGGTACACGCAAGTTGTAACGGTTACACACCAGCTACCTGGATCTTAGTCATTAACATACTTAAAACATATCCAGGTTTCCTAGTTGCCTGGCAACGGTGTTATCTCACAACGTATTTCGATGATGATGGTGTTGTGTTTGGCTGCCGTTTCCGTCTGCGCTCGCCTCCAGTGACAGCTCCACGATGCAAACGCAACCTCAAGTCAGGTGTTACGTGATACAGGTACCATGTAATGGATTTTTTTTTTTTTCTGGTAGCCTGAAAAATAGATTTTTCAGGAACATGATGGTTGTGTTGTGTGGAAGTGGGGTGGGGGGCGACCGGGGTGGTCATGGGCCATGATGTAACACCAGTACGGTCCAAACACACATCAGGCTTCATCCTGCTTGCTTCTGTTCTCAGTGGTACAATCAAAAGTCTGTGTATTTGTGTGTGTTGGGGGGGGGGGGGTAATCAGTGTGTTCTGATGAGTGTATGTGGGTCACACTGACTGGCCTCTTTAATAAAGACAGAACAGAAACGATCTTGCAGCACTTTGTGTTTCTCCCTCTCTCTCTCTCTCTCTCTCTCTCTCTCTCACACACACACACACATTTACAGAAACACACAGATAGAGGGCGCTTTTAACTCATCACTAATACACTTACACGTTTAAAAGAAAGGGGTTAAATCACAAGCAGGGACTGTTAAGTGAGTTAAGCGGCTGGTTATAGATCAGCAGCAGCAGTAGCAGCACAGAACGATGTGGGGATGTGTCCCAAATCATATATCCACTATATGGGTCACATAAACAGCCATTATTTCAGTCAGAGAGCGTCCCAAGTCTCACAGTGTCTCCTGTAAATGCCACTGTGTGTTAAGTGTATTCGACAGTAACTCAGATCGAGGCGTTTAAATGTCTACAGGATAAGAACCATTCATCACCAAGAGTAGTGTAGTGAAGGTGAGCTGGACATTTTTAGCTGGGGTATAGAGTATGTGTGTTCAGTGTGTAGAGTACATGTGTGTTCAGTGTATAGAGTACATGTGTGTTCAGTGTATAGAGTACATGTGTGTTCAGTGTGTAGAGTACATGTGAGTTCAGTGTGTAGAGTACATGTGAGTTCAGTGTGTAGATTACATGTGAGTTCATTCTATAGAGTACATGTGAGTTCAGTGTGTAGATTACATGTGAGTTCATTCTATAGAGTACATGTGTGTTCAGTGTGTAGAGTACATGTGTGTTCAGTGTATAGAGTACATGTGTGTTCAGTGTATAGAGTACATGTGTGTTCAGTGTGTAGAGTACATGTGTGTTCAGTGTATAGAGTACATGTGTGTTCAGTGTGTAGAGTACATGTGTGTTCAGTGTATAGAGTACATGTGAGTTCAGTGTGTAGAGTACATGTGTGTTCAGTGTGTAGAGTACATGTGTGTTCAGTGTATAGAGTACATGTGTCTTAAGTGTATAGAGTACATGTGAGTTCAGTGTGTAGAGTACATGTGTGTTCAGTGTATACAGTAAATGTGTGTTCAGTGTGTTGAGTACATGTGAGTTCAGTGTGTAGAGTACATGTGTGTTCAGTGTATAGAGTACATGTGTGTTCAGTGTATAGAGTACATGCGTGTTCAGTGTGTTGAGTACATGCGTGTTCAGTGTGTATGTTTATTGATAGGAATATGACAGTTAAGAGTATGTAAAGAAATTTGGCAGTTTGTAACCAGTTTTTTATTATAAATAAATAAATAAATAAATAAATAAATAAATGAGCCGAAAGTTTTTTTCGGCAACCGAAATAAAGTTAGGGTTCAGATTTACCTGATTTATTTAAAGGGTTTATTTAAAATGACGTCAATGAAGGATCGTAAGACCTCGTAAGAAGTGTGTGTGTGTGTGTGTGTGTGTGTGTGTGTTTCACATGATTATTACCTTCAGCTGAAGTCTGTTCAGTTTCTCCTCTGAGCTTTACACATCTCCTATTTTCTCTCTTTTTCGCACACACACACACACACACACACACACACACACACACACACACCCTCCCTGCCTGTCTCACTCTTCTTCTGTCTCTCACTCCTCCGGTTCTCCGGGTTTAGCTGACGGTGTGATCCTTTAACAACATGCATGCGGGAGGGAGAGAGCAGCACGCGCACTCCGTCACCAGGCTCGCGCTCTAAACCGTGCGCTGGGATTTATCAGCGGTCTCGCGCTCTTTCGGCTAGCAGGTCGCTGCAAGGCATTAATAAACACGTGAGCGCACGCGTTGGTACTCTGTAATGATCCGGAGCGCTCTATCGGAGCTCCATGCACTCTCCGCGCGTATGCACGCGTGACCGGAGCCGCTTCTGTGTCCGTGCGCGAGCGATACATGGCCGCGGCTATCGCGAGCTCGCTCATCCGGCAGAAACGGCAGGCGCGCGAATCCGGCAACGATCGCGGGGCCGCTTCGGCGCGCCGTTCGAGCCCCGGTAAAGAGGCGCGCGCGCTGTGCGGCAGGCGCCTGTACGGTCTCTTCAGCAAAGTGCGCTTCTGCAGCGGCGGGAAGAAGCGGCCCGCGCCTCGGAAACCAGGTCAGTCCACGCTCGGGGATGGTGGGGGCACACACTCCATATAAACACACTCTTTTCCTCTGTGTGTGTGTGTGTGTGTGTGTGTGTGTGTGTGTGTATGTGTGTGTTCACACTTACATTCAAGAAACAACTTTACACTGAATCTTCCAGTGCACCACTTTATCCTGCACTGGGAGTGAGGTGGGAACACACCCAGTCTGTCACAGTCCCTCCCTCCCTCCACACACACACACAAACACACACACACATAAGTATCTTGGGGAAGTGGAGCACAGCGTACAGTCCCGACTACTGACGTGACGAAACTCACGTGAACAGGTGAAAAACTGGTACTGCACTGGAACTGAGCCACGTGTGAATGTGAACACAACTCGGGTACACACTTGTTCAGGAAATACAGCAACCTGCTTGTGTGTTTTTGCCGATGATGTCATCATTAGTTTCTACAACACGGGAATGTTGTGGCACAGAAGACATGAGTTTCCTTACTGAAAGTGACATTTCTGAAAGTGACGTGACATACGGCTAAGTACGGTGACCCATACTCAGAATTTGTTCTCTGTGTTTAACCCATCCAAAGTGCACACACACACACAGCAGTGAACACACACACACACCGTGAACACACACCCGGAGCAGTGGGCAGCCATTTATGCTGCGGCGCCCGGGGAGCAGTTGGGGGGGTTCGGTGCCTTGCTCAAAGGCACCTCAGTCGTGGTATTGCCGGCCTGAGACTCGAACCCACAACCTTAGGGTTAGGAGTCAGATTCTCTAACCATTATAGCTGTCATATAACTCTCTCACTGTACATTATAGCTCATAATAATAATAATAATAATAATAATAAGTACGGTGAGTCACACATGGTTCATACATGATTTTTTTTTTAATGAAATTGATGACCTTCATTTTTTACTTGATGAATTTAACAGTTGTATTTTACTGAACTTTAAAATCCAGAACATATTGTACCTTTGCAGCACTGCACCTCTGTCCTCTGCCTTAGTTTGCAGCTCGCATGGTAGAAAATGCCACCCACAGCCCGTAACACATCGCATGTTTGATTCACTTCCTGGAGTTGGAGCTGAATCAGAGATGTGAAGTGTATTTTCAGTGCAATCGAGCTGCACCGGGATTTAGTAGGAAGCTCTTTCTTTCTTCCTTTCTTTTTTTTTATACAGGTGGTTACTGTTCACACTCGACTTTGATTGCGGTGATATTAGCACTCGTGAGCGCTCGTGACTGTAAGTAGCTTGACAGTGAAATGATGAACGTTAAGCAGTGAATCACATCACAAGGTCTCGTCTTCTCTTGTAAAGGCAATTTGGAGACAAGACGATGGACATTAAATAAACCACCTGAAACTCATTACATGTTATTTTGTGTGTGTGTGTGTGTGTGTAAAAAGGTGATGATGAAGTGAAGATGGAGATGAAATATAAGGGGCGTGTCTGTGTAATCACCTGACATGAGTGTCAGTGCTGGGGTCAGTCTACAGTCTGTGGTAGAAAGAAATCAGCCACAACCCACTGTGTGACATCAGTGAAGAACTGGATTGTGTGTGTGTGTGTGTGTGTGTGTGTTACAGAGCCACAGCTGAAGGGGATTGTGACAAGGCTGTTCAGCGAACAGGGGTTTTACCTGCAGATGAAACCAGATGGAACCATTAATGGGACCAAAGATGAGAACAGCGACCACAGTGAGTCCACACACACAAACACACACACACACACACACACACACACACACACACACACAAGTATCTTCTGTACTGTCATCATCTTCGTTATCTCATTCCATTTATTTCTGTGACATTGAGACACGGAGCTTAATGTGAGTGTGAGCGTGTGTGTGGCTGCTTGAATTCCCTTTGTGTCCTCCAAGCGAAGAAATCTGAGCTGAGATCCAAAAAGGAAACTGGAGATCTGGAACACCGAAAGTTCGTAAAGTCATCAGAACTTCCAACAAGTCAAGGTCAGCCCTGACCTCTGACCCCTGCCCTCTGACCATCGAGCAGGAGGAATGCTGAAATGCATGCACAATGAGAGAAACACCTCCACACTCCACAGCAGGCAGAGAAGCACCTCAGAGTTGTGTGTCGGGGGATTCGGATGCACCCACGCGCGCTAGCGTTATCGGTGCATTTCACATTAGCATCGCCTGCAGGTTTAGTCCTGCTGCTTTTGTGCTACAGCAATACAGCATTTAGCAATTTTGCTGCAATCAGAGCACCAGTGTATAGTGCAGCCAAGAATCCCGTACTCTTCCTACCAGACAGACAGACAGACAGAGAGAGAGAGAGAGAGAGAGAGAGAGAGAGGGTCATGTTGTAGCCTCTGGGCATTCTCATATAACACTGAATTGTTTATTTCTGACAGCAGTTGGCTAAACTTGCTTTGTTTAAAGTGAGAAAAATCGATGGTTAGGACACATAAACCACAATGAGCTGCTGCCAGAAAATAACAGGAAATATTCATAACATTTTATAACAAGAAATGTTAGAGTTAGTATGGCATCATCAATACAGAGCCTGAGAATAGTTAACAGGGAAACTACAGGCTTACAAATCTACAGTTACAGAACTACAGTGTGTTACTGTGTGTTACTGTGTGACAGTGTGTTACAGATCTACAGTGTGTTACAGTGTGACAGAGTTACTGAACTACAGTGTGTTATAGTGTTATAGTGTGTTACTTTGTTACAGAACTACTGTGTGTTACAGTGTGTTATGGTGTTACAGTGTGTTACGGTGTTACAGTGTGACAGAGTTACTGAACTACAGTGTGTTATAGTGTTATAGTGTGTTACTTTGTTACAGAACTACTGTGTGTTACAGTGTGTTATGGTGTTACAGTGTGTTACGGTGTTACAGTGTGACAGAGTTACTGAACTACAGTGTGTTATAGTGTTATAGTGTGTTACTTTGTTACAGAACTACTGTGTGTTACAGTGTGTTATGGTGTTACAGTGTGTTACGGTGTTACAGTGTGTTACGGTGTTACAGAACTACAGTGTGTTATAGTGTTATAGTGTGTTACTTTGTTACAGAACTACTGTGTGTTACAGTGTGTTATGGTGTTACAGTGTGTTACGGTGTTACAGTGTGTTACGGTGTTACAGAACTACAGTGTGTTATAGTGTGTTACTTTGTTACAGAACTACTGTGTGTTACAGTGTGTTATGGTGTGTTACGGTGTTACAGTGTGTTACGGTGTTACAGAACTACAGTGTGTCACAGTGTTTTACGGTGTTATAGTGTGTTACTTTGTTACAGAACTACAGTGTCTTATAGTGTTATAGTCTGTTACTTTGTTACAGAACTACTGTGTGTTACAGTGTGTTATGGTGTTACAGTGTTTTACGGTGTTATAGTGTGTCACTGTGTTACAGAACTACAGTGTGTCACAGTGTTTTACGGTGTTATAGTGTGTTACTTTGTTACAGAACTACAGTATGTTAAAGAACTACAGTGTGTTACACAACTAAAGTGTGTTACAGTGTTTTACAGTGTTATTGTGTGTTACTTTGCTACAGAACCACAGTGTGTTACAGAACCACAGTGTGTTACAGAACTACAGTGTGTTACTGTGTGACAGTGTGTTACAGTGTGTTACTGTGTGACAGTGTGTTACAGTGTGTTACAGATCTACAGTGTGTTACTGTGTGACAGTGTTACAGAACTACAGTGTGTTACTGTGTGACAATGTGTTACAGTGTGTGACAGTGTGTGACAGTGTGTTACAGATCTACAGTGTGTTACTGTGTGACAGTGTTTCTAGAACTACAGTGTGTTACTGTGTGACAGTGTTACAGTGTGTTACAGATCTACAGTGTGTTACTGTGTGACAGTGTTACAGAACTACACTGTGTGACAGTGTTACAGTGTGTTACTGTGTGACAGTGTGTTACAGTGTGTGACAGTGTGTTACTGTGTGATAGTGTGTTACAGTGTGTTACTGTGTGACAGTGTTACAGTATGTTACTGTGTGACAGTGTGTTACAGTGTGTTACTGTGTGACAGTGTGTTACTATGTGATAGTGTGTTACAGTGTGTTACTGTGTGACAGTGTTACAGTGTGTTACTGTGTGACAGTGTGTTACTGTGTGACAGTGTGTTACAGTGTGTTACTGTGTGACAGTGTTACAGTGTGTTACTGTGTGACAGTGTGTTACAGTGTGTTACTGTGTGACAGTGTGTTACTGTGTGATAGTGTGTTACTGTGTGACAGTGTTACAGTGTGTTACTGTGTGACAGTGTGTTACTGTGTGACAGTGTTACAGAACTACAGTGTGTTATAGTGTTATAGTGTGTTACTTTGTTACAGAACTACAGTGTGTTACAGTGTGTTATGGTGTTACAGTGTTATAGTGTGTTACTTTGTTACAGAACTACAGTGTGTTAAAGAACTACAGTCTGTTACATTGTTTAGTGTTATTGTGTGTTACTTTGTTACAAAACTACAGTGTGTTACAGAACTACAGTGTGTTACAGTGTGTTACATTGTGTTACTGTATGTTACGTTGTTACAGAACTACAGTGTGTTACAGTATTACAGTGTGTTACAGTGTTTTACAGTGTTATTGTGTGTTACTTTGTTACAAAACTACAGTGTGTTACAGTGTGTTACAGTGTTAGAGAACTACAGTGTGTTACAGAACTACATTGTGTTACAGTGTGTTACGGTGTTACAGAACTACAGTGTGTTACAGTGTTACAGTGTTACAGAACTACAGTGTGTTACAAAACTACAGTGTGTTACAGTGTGTTACGGTGTTACAAAACTACAGTGTGTTACAAAACTACAGTGTGTTACGGTGTTACAGAACTACAGTGTGTTACAGTGTGTTACAGAACTACAGTGTGTTACAGTGTGTTACGGTGTTACAGAACTACAGTGTGTTACAGTGTGTTACGGTGTTACAGAACTACAGTGTGTTACAGTGTGTCACGGTGTTACAAAACTACAGTGTGTTACGGTGTTACAGAACTACAGTGTGTTACAGTGTGTTACAGAACTACAGTGTGTTACAGTGTGTTACGGTGTTACAGAACTACAGTGTGTTACAGTGTGTTACAGAACTACAGTGTGTCACGGTGTTACAGAACTACAGTGTGTTACAAAACTACAGTGTGTTACAGGTTGACAGAGCTAAATCGATACAGAGTATTCTCTCCACTCATATGTCTTGTACTCTTCATCCTCCCTCTACACTCCTCCGCTCCTCCCTCACTCTCTTTCTCTCTTTATCTTGTTTCACATGTATTGATTTCTTTCTTTCACTAGAACCTCCTTTTCATTGGAAATTGTTTTAGTAGTGCTTTGGATTTGGATATTATGTGTTCTCCCCCCCTTCTCTCTCTCTCCCCCCTCTCTCTTTCTCTCTCCCTCCCTCTCTCTCTTTCTCTCTCTCTCTCTCTCTCCCTCTCTCTCTCTCTGCAGCTCTTTTTAATTTGATTCCAGTGGGTCTGCGTGTTGTGGCCATTCAGGGTGTGAAGGCAGGACTTTATGTGGCCATGAACGCTGAGGGATTCCTCTACACATCAGTAAGCATGCCATCAGTTTGTGCACTGTCAGTCTGTGTGTGTGTGTGTGTGTGTGTGATCAGATGGTGTTATTCTGAGGTGTTAGTGTGTTAATTATCTCTGAATGTCTGAGTGATAATAAAGTTATACAGAGGTGTACGTGTGTGAACATGTGTGTGTGGTTTATATAAAGAGTTACAGACTTTTAATCAGAGTCTTTACTAAGATTGAGAGCTTTTATATTTTTGTGTCAGCAGTGAAAAAGAGTGATGGTGACTCAACATGGTGTGTGTGTGTGTGTGCGTGTGTGTGTGTGATTCATACCTGCAATAATGTGCTCAGATTTTTTGACTTGCTCTGCCCCCTCCCTCTCTCCCTCTCTCTCTCTCTCTCTCTCTCTCTCTCTCTTACCCCACACACACACTCTCAGAATGTTTTTACAGCAGAGTGTAAGTTTAAGGAGAGTGTGTTTGAGAATTACTATGTGATCTACTCGTCCACTCTGTATCGTCAACATGAGAGCGGACGTGCCTGGTTTCTCGGCCTCAGCAAGGACGGCATCATCATGAAGGGGAACCGTGTCAAAAAAACCAAACCCTGCTCACACTTTGTCCCTAGACCCATTGAGGGTGAGGACACACACACACACACACACACACACACACACACACACACACACACACACAGGGATAAGTCAGCAGTGTTCAGTCCACATGTATTTTTATTTTTGTCTAATCAGAGTGAAACAACTACTTCTACTTTTACCCCTGATTTATCTGATTTCTTTACTTTATCTCGTCCTTAACACTACCTCGGTCTCTTTACCCGCAGTGTGTATGTACAAGGAACCGTCACTGCACGAGTTAGAAGAGAAGCTGCGCAGCCGGAAAGACTCAGGGACGCCGAGCATGAATGCAGAGAATCTGCCGAACCCGGACTCGACCGAGCAGGATGGCTCATAGCTGCTCACTCACACCCTCACAAACTCACACAAACACACTCGCAAACTCACAGACACACACACACACACATAGCACCTCACAGAATTCACACCTCAACAGGAGAAAAAAAAAATCACCCAAGAAACAGCAGATTGAAATCTGCAATCCTGTGAATGTCTCAGAAAGGAAACAAAGAAAAAAAAAAGGAAAGAAATCCTGTATTTGAAATCAGGACATTTTATGCAAAGCCTGCCGAGCGTGCGTGTGTGTGTGTGTGTGTGTGTGTGTGTTATACCTTGGACACGAAAGGAAAATGCTGTCTATATGTATGTGTTTGTTTGGAAGTTTAAGCTTTAAAGCCATGTACCAATCCTCACATGTCAATTTACGAATGCAAAAGCACCTTCATGCGCTTCTTTCTGTTTGCGTGTGTGTGTGTGTGTGTGTGTAGGTGTGTGTATGAATGTGTGTGTGCTGCTCTAATCATCGCTATCAATCGTCGGTTTCAGATTCTGCTCTCCGATTGGCTCAAGTGGTGAACGCTCTTGCTCTGTACTCGGGCGATGGGTGTCATTGTGATCTCAGTGGACTCCAAATTGTTGTCATGTCAGAAGTTCAGAAACATTTTGATTTAACGTGCTTGAAATGAATCGGTCCGAAATGTTTGTTTGCACATAACAGCTTTTTATTCGGTAGCATTTTACAAGATGGCTGTATATAATTTACATTACGTGCCAGGCTTTGTTCGAGCTTAGCAGCGCACTAGCTACATACGCTCGCCGTCGGCACTAACGATCCCTGCTGCTTCGTTCCAAGCTTCATTGTCTTTCATAATGTCTCTACACACTACAGACTATACGACAGGATTAACGTTAAGTTACTTGGAAACTACAAGCAGGAAGTAAGTAGGGAGCTGAAGAAACCTTAAACAACATGTGATTTACGATTGCTCTGAGGAGTCATTTGATTGGTTGTATAACTTTACAGCGTTGTAAATAATTTGCATAGAATTTGCATAGAAATCACTGTCGCTCCGACATACACAGAAAACGAACGGTCGTCTGAAATGTTCTCGCTACTTGGTGTGAAAGTAAGGTAAGAAACCTCAAAAGAGGTAAAAAGGTACCAGTTTTAGGTAGTTCGATGGAAATGCAGGTGTGTAACTGTTTTTTTGGAGTACTTTTGAAGGGCGGTGGAGGGGCAGGCTGGCTTTAGTGATTACCAATTTTGCCCCACATCTCCAGGGTCATTTCTGTGTGTGTGTGTGTGTGTGTGTCCTCCAGGAAAACCTCTGGGTTCTCCAGTTTCCGCCCCAAAGTCCTAAGACATGCCTGTTAGGCTGATCTCTAAACTGTCTGTAATGCCTGAATGTTGTCGTGCCCTGTGACAGGTTGGCACCCCGTCCTGGGTGCCTCGTGCCCCGAGTCCCCTGGGTTAGACTCCAGGTTCCCTGTAACCTTGTGTAGGATAAGTGCTACAGAAAATGGAGGTATGGATGGATGACTTGTGAGGAACTGGTGAATCCTTACAGGAGTCAGATGTTTATGAGACGTTTTAACTACGATGCATGTTAGCGACGCTAGTCTTAAGCCGCGCTGCAGCACGTGACGGCTTGCTGACGGCTTTTCTGTTGTGCGGATGTTGTGGGCTACATGTTTTTAAGAGCTCTGATGTGTTTAATTTATTACACTTTTGTTTTTCTTAATGCATTTTGAAAACGCTTTGCACTTCTGAGCCTTATTATCACTCAAGGATATATTCGAGTTAGGCTTTAAATCTTTAGGCTGCTTTTGTTTAAATCCTGAGAGAAAAGGTCTAATCCGCGTCGTGTCCGAATTCTTTTTATCTGACTGTTCACTTTCGCCGTCACGTCTGTATTTGTATCTGATCTATCTCTTTCTGAAATATGGGTTCTTTTTATTTTGTTTTATCCCACTATATCTCATCTCAACCTGTCTAATCTCTCCCGTCTGATCCCTCTGTCTTGTTATCAGACGTATCACTGTCAATGCTTTTTACCTTTGTTCACATTCTGTTATCTCTGGATCTAACCACACTGTCTGATCTCTTTGTGGTGTCTCATTTCTTTGTGTCTATCCTTTCGCTTTATGATCTCGCCTTTTTGTTTTGTTGTTTGATTTTTGTTTCGAATCTCTCACTATTTTTACTCAGTTCTAGCTTATCCCACTGTCCAATCTGTCCAATCTTTTTTTTTTCTACTTTTGTCTACTTTAAAATTTCCAATATATAATTGTCTGATTTCTCAACAGTATCTTACTCTGCATGCATC
This sequence comes from Tachysurus vachellii, assembly GCF_030014155.1. Lineage (NCBI taxonomy): Eukaryota > Metazoa > Chordata > Actinopteri > Siluriformes > Bagridae > Tachysurus > Tachysurus vachellii. The sequence continues at coordinate 1,262,560 of NC_083474.1, forward strand.
TTTTAGTGTTTGTACGACTTTTGGTATGATTTCCATGTGTGATCATTTTAAATCTGATCTAATCCGATTGATATTGTCTCACTATGTCTTTGCTACATCAGATTTTTCTGTCCCATACCATTTTGTCCCGTGTATCCTTCCAAACTTCCATCTCTGTTACATTAAGTCTAATTTATTCAATCTCTGATATTTTACACACTAGGATGGATGTTGGAATATCAGTGCTTCTAATCTCTATACATCTAATCCTTCTATCTGTCTGATCTTTGGGATCTCTGCCATTTCTTCTCTCTCCCTCTCTGATCTGCATGTTTGATCTTATATTTGCCATGAATTTTTGTCTCGCGTCTATAATTTCGCTCACCGTCTTTGTATCTAACCTTGTCTTGATCGGATGTCGGAGGTCTGATATCATCATCAGATCAGTGTCTTCCATGATCTCTCTTTATTTTATATATTTTCTGTCTGTCTAATCTTTCAAATAGAGAGAACAGATATGTCAGGGATCAGACGCATAGACTCCGTAGTGTCTATCTAATCTCTCACTGCCCGATCTCTTGTTTTTTAGTGTCTGATCTCACTGTCTGAACTCTAATGATTGTAAACACTCTGTTTGGAGTGTGTCTTCCTGCCAAAAGCACAGACTGCCCTTTAGACACACCCACCAACTCACCGTCCAACACACACACACACACACACACACACACATATGCAGTATATATACACACACAACACCTGAATCTGATTTGCCACTGAGGTCACGGCCCATCATCTTTTGGTCCGATGAAAGAGTCAGTTGCAGTCTTTAGCCATAGGGGGCGAATTTCGTGAAAAGTCTTCCATTAGGAGAGCAGCACCAGCATCACTTGCACAGGTCAGAGGTCATCGGGTTGGTGGGGTGTAAATAAAGATGTCCGTCTGGGTTTGAGGAAACGTCGCGATTATTAACGACTGCCTGACTCTGATGACTGTCTGTTCACAAAAACCAGAATGTTGATTTCATTAGTTGGTGTTTGCACTTTAATTAATTAACACATTCAAGATGTGTAATGTACAAATGTGTGTGTGTGTGTGCGTGTGTGTGTGTGTGTGTGTGTGTGTGCATGACGCTGACCATAAGGATGACCAGATCATTTACATTAAAATACTGAAACCAAGTGCATGTGTACCAGCGTTTGATTATTTAATTATTCAAAATCACCTCACAAACAAAACAGACTTAGCTTACTAGCTAGTTTTTTTCAGTAGCTTACTAGCTAGCAAACAAACTATTATTTCATCATAAAAGTAAGAATTTACAATTTACAAACATTTAAAGAAACATCATGTAACTTTTATGCACGCCTATTGACTAGCTGGCTAGCAAAATAAACACTAGCTAGCCTGTTATTAGCCAGTTGATATACCGATAAGCTAGAAGCAAGATAGGTCTTTTAAAACCACATACTGTTGTAAAGGAACATTCCTTATAAAGTTTATAATTCCTAATATAAGTAAATATGAATTGATAATACAGAGTTAATGGTACTGGAAATAAGTTCACTTACAATATTGTAAAAAAAAAAATTATATATATATATATATATATACCAAGTGCAAACAAAATGCTTATTACAAAGTCACTTACAGCAAAGAAAGTACCAAAAATAAATATGTCAAAGAAGGCCAAAGTCCCACAAGTGCTTCAGCCTCACCTAGCAATAGCAAAATATCAGCTAGCATCTATGCTAGCTTAGTAAATCCTACTGCAACAGAAATGCCTGAGAAGTAACATTTTTCTCATTTTCTGGGGCCAAAAAAGATGATCCATAAATCAGAAAGTGTTTTCCATTTAGCCTCATTTGGGAAATTGAGGCATTATTCTAGCTTTAGTTTCATTCAGAAAGAAACATAGGATTTAGGACATTTTAGGATTTTACTTGTCCAAAGGCTTGGAGTTCTGTAGCAATGACAAAAAGGTGTCGTTCCCTCTTTTAGGGAGTCTGGAGCTAATTAACCATCCCCTGTTTTCTGAGTCTTCTTCCAAACATGAAATATGCTGGTTATTTGTCATGAACTTACTCTGGAATATGAAGTAGAAAAATGGTGATACTGGTAAGAAGTTTTTTTTATACCAAATTATACCAGTGCTTCCTGACAACATGTTTAAAGACAGTGCTCAGAAACAGACATGAATTTGTTCTGCTTCTATGCCCCAGTCTATGAAGTGTCAGTGATATGGCTGGTAGAACATGTAGTATAGACACCTAGCCAGAGTATTCAGTTATGCACTGCTCATTTTTGTCTTTCACAATGTCACCTGCTCAGACACACTAAAAATACCGTCTACCAAAAGGTGGTATTCAAGAGATGCACTAAAATATCTGGCTACAGGAAACTAAATTTATTTTTGACATTGGAGAGCAATGTGAGGCAATCGACTACATGCAGCAAAGGAGACCCTTGAAACCAGCAATTATAACGGTAGTATGGATCAGTGATCAGGGCACCAGCAAGGTCCTTCAACAACAACAACAAACCTTTACAAAGCTCATAGAGAAGTAGAGCATGTAAAGTCATTTTTTGTGAATCTACAAATCCAGAGTCAGACGGTTTGGCTGGGATTGGCGTACACTCTGCCATCTATGAGTCACTATGTTGGGAACTGCTTTAAGGCAATAATGAACAACTCAGTTTTAAAAAATTGGCTTTTTACAACAGTTTTCAGGGAGTATCTGTGGATATGCCCAGGATCTTGAGGTAGGTTCTTCAGATTTTCCAGGTCAGCCTCACAGAAGTCAAGTCAAGTCAAGTCAAGTCATTCATTCATTCATCTTCTACCGCTTATCCGAACTACCTCGGGTCACGGGGAGCCTGTGCCTATCTCAGGCGTCATCGGGCATCAAGGCAGGATACACCCTGGACGGAGTGCCAACCCATCGCAGGGCGCACACACACACTCTCATTCACTCACACAATGACACACTACGGACAATTTTCCAGAGATGCCAATCAACCTACCATGCATGTCTTTGGACCGGGGGAGGAAACCCCTGGAAACCCGGGGAGAAACCCGGAGTACCCGGAGGAAACCCCCGAGGCACGGGGAGAACATGCAAACACACACACAAGGTGGAGGCGGGAATCGAACCCCGACCCTGGAGCTGTGAGGCGAACGTGCTAACCACTAAGCCACCGTGCCCCCTTCAAGTCAAGTCAAGAAGCTTTTATTGTCATTTCAACCATATATACTGTAGATGTTGCAGTACACAGTGACATGACACAATGTTTCTCCAGGATCATGATGCTACATAAAATAAAGACAGGGCTAAGGACTTAGTAAGTAGTCCTAGATACATAAAGTGCAACTGTGCAACCTGGTGCAAACAGTGCAAGACAAGACAGACAAGACACTGCAGGACAAAAGACAGTGCAGACAAAATGTTACAAGACAATACACAAAATACAAAAAAGACAGTACACAAAAGACAGTAAACAAAAAAACAGCGCCGACCGACCAGTGTCAATACTGTATGTACAGTAAATACTTTAAGTTCAGACAATATTGCGTGCAGAAATACTAGTAATACAGCTGGTTTGTAAAACTGCATTGTAAACAGTAATGACCATATGGACAGTGTAAAGAGCTAGGAGACAGCACTACGTTAATAAACATGGATAAAGCATGGACAAAATAATATTGTTACCTGGACATTTGCCTTAGGAATGCCTTCACTTCTCAAGGTAGCAGATTCGTTTAAGTAAATGCATTGGAATTCCTGGCAACTCAAAATTATTTGATTATCCAGACTCTGGAGAATGTCCATGCAATTTCTAGTTTGTCAAACGTATAGAATTTTTCCAAATCTTAAATGTGAGGAATTTTCATTACTTCCACTTTCTTACTGCTGCACTGCTCTGGAAATTTGTGGCCAGTCAGGGCAACAAAAAAAAACCACAAAGTCAGCAGAGAAAAACTGGCTTTCGTTCATTTTTAGTTTCTCCCTCAGAAATGACCCCACTGCACATTAAAACCTTTGTAAGCTGTGTAGATAGCCCTGGGTGACCTATCATTATGAAGTGCTTGATGCAGCTAGTCATAAAACTCATAAAGAGCAGTCTTCCCACCACACTGGACCATTTCAGTACGCCTACCATCCCAACCACTCAACAGAGGATACCATATCTACTGTACTACCACCCACCTTTCACCGAAATATGTAAGCGTGCTGTTCTAAGCATGAGCCTGCTGAGCTGAACAAAGCTGAACCTGCAGGCTTGACTTTTCATGCACTGACTTTTCATTCCTTGTCAAGTGGAACTTGTAGACCAGTGTGTGTTGGTGTTGAATGCTGAGCTGAAGTTGTTGAACAGCTTTCTGATGTAAGAGTCTTGGTTGCCCTTATGGGATGCAGCATAATGGAGGGTAAAAGACATGGCATCTGTAGTAACATGGTTTTGCCAGTATACGTACTGGTTAGGAGCCAGTGTTGCTGGTGTTCAGACCTGGATTTTGGGTCTTGAAGCAATTCACAATTACTGGGATGAGTGCAAAAGCTTGGTAGTCATTCAGGAGTGAATGTGTAAACATCTTTGGTACTGGGAAGATAATGGCTGATGTGAAGCAGGTGGGGACATACGTCTGCACCAAGGAGATACTGAAGATGTCTGTGAAGACTGCCATCAACTGGTGGGTGCATTCCTTCAGCACACAGCCTTGGAGGTATCCAGCATCCTTGCCGGGTTTCACCCTCAGAAGGGTTTGCCATCACTTGGTCACTGAAGAAAGTTGTAATCCTTACTGCTAACTATGTTTTGGATGGTAAACTGGTCCTTGGTGTCTACAAAACCACTCTGTTGCCTGAATGCAACCAAGGTCTCTGACGGTGGTATGTGGTGGATAGTACAGCACATCACAACACTGCTGCTTATATAGACAGTTTCCCAAATATTTTAGGATTAAGTAGAAACAACGTAGTGGTTAGCACGTTCACCTCACACCTCCAGGGTTGGGGGTTCGATTCCCGCCTCCGCCTTGTGTGTGTGGAGTTTGCATGTTCTCCCCGTGCCTCGGGGGTTTCCTCCGGGTACTCCGGTTTCCTCCCCCGGTCCAAAGACATGCATGGTAGGTTGATTGGCATCTCTGGAAAATTGTCCGTAGTGTGTGATTGTGTGAGTGAATGAGAGTGTGTGTGTGTGTGTGTGTGTGTGTGTGTGTGTGCCCTGCGATGGGTTGGCACTCCGTCCAGGGTGTATCCTGCCTTGATGTCCAATGACGCCTGAGATAGGCACAGGCTCCCCGTGACCCGAGGTAGTTCAGATAAGCGGTAATGAGTGAGAGAGAGAAACAACCTGACCTGCATCATCATTTGGCAATGGTACAAAACAAGAAACAGAAGTGTGCAAACAATCTTTTTATTTATTTTTTTTAAAGCAGGAGTGCCGTAACATATATTCAGTAGCCAAAAATAGCATCATATTAACTAGCTAACATTAACTTGTATATATCAAAGTTATGTGAATTT
>NC_083474.1:1273063-1313063 GCF_030014155.1 Tachysurus vachellii
CTTTTAGAAGCCCTTCCCACTGGCCAATCAGGTAAGAGCTTTGATAAACGAATCATAAATATGGCTCCTCCTTCTCTCTGTCCTGCTTCCATCTGTAACGCTCTCTATAATGACGAATGTTTCTGGAAGGTATCATACACACACACACTCTCTATTCAGCACAAAGACTAAATAAACACTGTCAATATTACTACTCTGTTCCAAACCACAACTTCCTAATCGCTACTAATACTAAATAAATACCATCACATTTACTGTACACATCTGGAAACGTCCCAAACCACCGCTTCCTAATTACCACAAATGCTAAAATGAATCCTGTCGTTACTCCTTTATGTTCCAAAACACACTATATCCACTACATGTACACTACATTCATTCATTCATCTTCTACTGCTTATCCGAACTACCTCGGGTCACGGGGAGCCTGTGCCTATCTCAGGCGTCATCGGGCATCAAGGCAGGATACACCCTGGACGGAGTGCCAACCCATCACAGGGCACACGCACACACTCTCATTCACTCACGCAATCACACACTACGGACAATTTTCCAGAGATGCCAATCAACCTACCATGTCTTTGGACCGGGGGAGGAAACCGGAGTACCCGGAGGAAACCCCCGAGGCACGGGGAGAACATGCAAACTCCACACACACAAGGTGGAGGCGGGAATCGAACCATATAATAAAAACATCTAACCTAGGGGGGAAATGATGGAGTGACACACAAGCTCCACGGCAGCACCCGAGGGTTCAGTTTAACACAGTGCTGTCCAATGCAATGAGAAATAAAGTGGATGTTTATGTTAAAAGGTGGGGCAGACTATGATGAGTCGAAAGATGAATTATGGACGTTGAAGATCCCAATTAGAGGTCTTCACGGGTCCACTTAGAGGTCCGGGTCTAAAATTTTCACGTGTGCCTCGGGCACGGCTCGGGTATAATAATAGCGGCGTCGGGATTTCGGGTAATTTAAAATGAATGTGTTTTTACCGAACGGACCCGAGAAGACCCGAACTACTGTATCTCGCGTGTGTGCATCGACTCGAGTCCTTTTCCAAGCTCTCCTCTGTTTGTCAAGACCGCTTGCGACATCGTGTTGCTGGCGGTAAGCTAATTTACGTTGAAACAGACCTGTCAATCAATTTTGAATCCACGCTGTAGCAGTTACTTTTCTGTCTGACTGGTGTGTGCAGGGCTGCATCGGTGTGTGTGTGTGCAACATTCGGGTCCAGTCGGGTTAAAAAAAATTGCCAACCGGTCGGGTCGGACTCTCGTCTAATTTTTTCGGGTTTGTCTCCGTCGGGTCTTTCTTAAAAAAAAAAAAAATTATGCACGTCGGGTTCGGGTAAAAAGTGATTCGGGTCACTTCGGGTCGGGTAGATTTCGAGAAGACCTCTAATCCCAATGGCCTGTGGCTTGAAGCTCCTCCTGAGCCTTTTTTGTTTTATCCATGTGGCTGCAGAAGGATTTGCCTGACCTCAGCAGTCTGACCAGACTACGCCTGGGGTTGGATGTGTCCTTGAAGATTTTCTGGGCTTACAAAAAAACAAAGAAATCAAGGCAGCAATTTTACCCCCACAGACAATTCTGGAAGTTGAAGGTATCTGCCCACATTCAAAAGACATTCTAAAGCTTCACTGTTTCATGTATCACTATCTGGGAATGCAACTGCTCCAAGATTAGAAAATCTTGGTATGTTAAGCAGAACCCAACATCAAACTTGGTGTGTCAGTCTCATGGGAGTGCTGTACACTCTGCACACACACTCTGCAGGGTGTTACGGTCTTTGACGGAACAGTTGCTGTATCAGACCGAGATGCTCTGCACAATAAAGGTCCACAATATCCTAGGAATGTTGGCATATACCTTGAATTTCCGAAGTTCTCCGAGGCGGTAAAAGTGTTATCTTGCCTTCTTGGATGTCCTGTCAACAGGCTAGTACATGAAGTTGACCACTCTTTCCACAGGTGCTCCATAGCTCAAAAGATCTGTGCATCTGTCTCCTGAGGTCCATAACCATCTCCTTGGTCTTTCCTTGGCCAAGCACCATTATTCTAGATATTCCACCTGCTTCAAGCAGATCTGCTCAAACTGTACTTGAACTCAAACTCAGCCAGATGTAGTTGTGTGAAGCATGTAGAGACCACAAGCAGGTCAGCAGGCTTTCCTGCTACTTATTCACGACTTGACTTGACTTCCCTGGTGGTCTAGTTAATAAATTTGTTTGTCCACACTTGATATGTAAAGGTATATACTGTATAATACACAAAACAAGCAAAAATCTGCAGTGGTAGAAGCTTCTGGAATGATCTTAAAAGATTAAAAAGTTCTGGTTGGTGTAATATTAAGACTCTCCTCAAGGTTGCCAGTGGTCTCTTAAACCCTCTGTGAATTTTTCCAAATGTAAGAATCTGCTTCATGGCAATTGGGCTTGTGCAGTTTAATGAAATTAGGCATCTCGCTAACAGCGGTCCGGTAGATAAGATCAGCGGACCTCATCTTTCTAAAGTGCTCTGATATTTGTAATGGCCGTTCTTTCAATAGAACAATCTGCTAATGTTGCGGAATAAACGGATAAAGACTGTTGGCATAACCTCAGACATGCGGGACAAGCCTAAGTGTTTATTAAACTATGAGGAAATGTTTGGGTTCAGACAGTAGGGTTGTTTTGTCAGTGATGGAGGAGAGCAGTTTGGTACATGGCCTCTACAGAAGCTACTGGTTGGCCAGAAATAGGACTCTGTACCCCTAAACCCTTTTAGCTGCTTAATCGTAGACTTTTATTCGAAATATAATATGCGATTTTATTCGTTTGGGAAATGCTTTGGGGAAAGATTGGAATTTTAAGTCTATAAGCTAAAGATATCGGCTCAGAAGACCACCGTACAAAATCAGAGTGTTTTATCGACGATCCCGGGAACTCTAGGCATGAGGTGTAATGGGATCGTCACTCCACGTACGGTGCCAGTTTCTGAAGGAAACATGATGGAAACTCCCAGTGACCTGCATTATGACATGCATTAACAGATCAAACCTGGGACCCTGGATCTCTGAGGTGCAACACTTCCTTCTGTTCCACTCCATCGTCCGTCCGTCCGTTTTTTTTTTTGTTTTTTTTTACTGCTTTCAGGCAATAACCCTTAGTTATCTTACGACTAAAATTGTGACGCAAATTGAACAAAAGATGACGATGATGATGAAAAATGGAGAAGGTTTTCATTTGACTTGCAAACAGAAGACTATAAAATGGCACAAAGAGCAATATGGAGTGAACAGACTGAGGTTTATGATGTACGGTGGACCAACGGCAAACAGAATTACAGTGTGGTCCTCATAAAATACTGTGTGTGTGTGTGTGTGTGTGTGTGTGTGCACAAGCACGGAAAGAGGGATACTGAGTGTGCGTAGTATATTCTGTTCTGACGCAGAATTGTAAATCAGTTATATTATGTGGGGTGATGTTAGCATGCAGACTGTATTAGCATAAACCAAAGCAGAAATATACCTGTGTTTGTCCGTGGGTCTGGTTGTGTGCGTCTGTGTGTCTGGTTGTGTGTCCGTGGGTCTGGTTGTGTGCGTCTGTGTGTCCGGTTGTGTGTCCGTGGGTCTGGTTGTGTGCATCTGCATTTGTTCAGATGTTTGAGGGGGAAAAAATGTACGCAATTTTTAGTTAATAATTTTAAATGCAGTTGTGTTTGTGCGTGCTACGTTTGGTGTGTTTGTGTGTGTGTGTGTGAATTTTTGCAGTAGTTTACAGTACATCCTATATTCATTCATTCATCTTCTACCGCTTATCCGAACTACCTCGGGTCACGGGGAGCCTGTGCCTATCTCAGGCGTCATCGGGCATCAAGGCAGGATACACCCTGGACGGAGTGCCAACCCATCACAGGGCACACACACACACACACACACTCTCTCATTCACCCACACAATCACACACTACGGACAATTTTCCAGAGATGCCAATCAACCTACCGTGCATGTCTTTGGACCGGGGGAGGAAACCAGAGTACCAGGAGGAAACCCCCGAGGCACAGGGAGAACATGCAAACTCCACACCCACAAGGTGGAGGTGGGAATCGAACCCCCAACCCTGGAGGTGTGAGGCGAACGTGCTAACCACTAAGCCACTGTGCCCCCAACATCCTATATTTTGCAGCATAAATATTGATTTAGTGTGTGTGTGTGTGTGTGTGTGTGTGTGTGTATACACAAGAAATGCCCAGATCAGGGATGAGAGTGTGATATTGATTTTGGCGTAGTTATTGCTCATTCTCTACACTCTGCTTCTGGCGCTTGGCAGATTGTTTGTGTGTTTTTCTAATCTTTAATTTCACAGAACACCAAATAATTGATAATTTGTGTGTGTGTGTGTGTTTCAGGACCACAATGTGTGAACTGGGGTGTGTATGAAAGAGAAGCGGTGAGAGTGTATGAGGGTGAAGCAGGGAGAATACACTGCCCGCTCTTCTCACACCCGAAGTTGTATAACTACGCTCAGATTCAGAGCACAGGACACACACTGCTCTGGTACCAACACACACACGAGCTGGAGGAGCCCGTTGACCTGAGCCTACCGACGTACGTCAAACACAAAGACGCGCTGTGGATACAGCCGGCTAGCATGAAGGACAGAGGAGAGTACATTTGCATTCTCAGGTATACAAACACCTAATAACAAATATCTTGCTTGTTATTCTGTTTTGTAAGTTAAAGAGTATTACAGTTAGTCTAATAGATAAATAATAATGATGGTGTGTGTGTGTGTGTGTGCGCGCAGTAACCTGTCCTCTTGTGTGAAGATCGGAGTTAGATTGGATGTGGTTCCCCGTAAGGGTGACTGTGATTACACACTGCACCGAAACGTCTCTGTCCCAATAATGAGTAACTTTACACTTCGCTGTCCCAATGTGCAGCACCTACCAACCAAGATGTACAACATCATCTGGTACCATGTGAGTGAGTTTGTGTGTTTGCTCTTCAGGACATGATACCAAAAAGTATCACATTGGCAAGATTACTGTACTGTGGCCTTTCAGTACCCTACTGTGGCCTTTCAGTACCCTACTGTGGCCTTTCAGTACCCTACTGTGGCCTTTCAGTACCCTACTGTGGCGCTTCGGTACCCTACCTGATTCATTGTTTTACTGTTAAGTGCAGGACTTTATTACTGGTACTCAATTTGTGTGTGTGTGTGTGTGTGTAGAATTGTAGCAGCAACTTTTTCGGTTTTAACTTCAGAGAAGTGGAAGGTGACACGGTTGTGATCAATCAGATGTTCACTTTTTATGAAGGCCCTTACACCTGCGTGGTCACCTACCAGAGCAACGGACACACACTCAACTACACATATACCATCAACCTCAGAGCCGTGTGTATGACTCACACACACCCAAACACACAAATACACTAACACAAATACTGCTAGCCTTTGGCCATGTCCACACTAATCCGGATATATTTGAAAACGGAGTTTACGTCTAAAAACGCTCCGCGTCCACATTATCATTTTCAAACGTTTTCCAAAAGTTGCTTATCCACACTGAAATGTATGAAAACACACATCTCCCTACTGCACATGAGTAAAGCTTCAACCTGCGTCATTTCCGCTAGGTGTTTATTTACTTTCGACTGCATCACGTGACTAAAAATGCGTCATAGTATTCAAAAGCCTCCGTCTTCACAGTCCACACTAAGACGCGAAGACGGCGTTTTCAAATTTATCCGCTTTAGAGAGCGTCTTCCAACAGCTACGTTTTCGTTGACTTAAAACGCTGTCTCAGTGTGGACGAAAGGCCAAAACGGAGAGAAAAATATACGTTTTCAAACGAAAACGTATTAGTGTGGACATGGCCTTAATCTTCATGTCAGTCATTAAAAAACCTATTTGATGATTCACACAAACAGCCTAGATGTGCTAACATGATGCTAGCATGCTGAAACATAGTGCAAACAATATGCTAATGACAGTCGCTGTGTTTGTGTACATGTAGTACTGGTCTTTAAGTGTGTGTGTGTGTGTGTGTGTGTGTGTGTGTGTGTGTGTGTGTGTGTGTGTGTGTGTGTGTGTGTGTGTGTGTGTGTGTGTGTGTGTGTGTGTGTGTGTGTGTACACAAACAGCCACCAACGGGGCCAAAGAGCCAAAGATACTGAATCCATCTAATAGGGACATTTACGACGTCAGTGTGGGTGAGTTAGTTATGGTACCATTTAAAGTCATACTTTTTAATACAGCGGAGCCGCTAACGTATGGAAGAAGCTAGCAAAAGCATAGCGACTTCACCTCTAGGGGCAGTTTGCTAAGCACAGGGTTCTGTGGTATCACTACAGGCAAGAACGCAAAGTTTTCCTGCCAGGCGTTCCTGCCACACCTTGACGAGGAGCCGCATGTGTGGTGGAGCATCAACAACAAGACGCTGGAGGAACTGTCAGAGTCTCGGTACACCTCACCTGCAGTCAGGTATACATGCGCACACACACACACACACACACACACACACACACACACACAGAGCTACACATACATGGTGTAGTGCAAGTTTTTGCCTTCAAATCTCAAGTTTTGCATGATCATTGTTTTTAATTCTGTGTGTGTGTGTGTGTGTGTGTGTGTGTGTGTGTGTGTGTGTACATACAGGGTGCTGGTAGATGATTACGGTGACCAAACTGTTGAGAGAGTGTTGAATGTGTTGCCGTTTAAAGAAGAAGACCTGCACAAAGAGTTTCGCTGCTCTGTTCAGAACAGCAAGGGATTCCACAGCAGTGCCGCCACACTGAAAGAGGAAGGTAAAAACACACACACACACACACACACACACACAGGTACAAAGGTAGTACTCCTCAGAGTTGATCGTATATATTTCCCACTGTCCCAGGTTTCCCTGAGCAGCAGAGCAAGAAGCAATAAATGATATTAAAGTGATTCATTAATTAAAGTGATTCATTTATTAAAGTGATTCAATAATTAAAGTGATTCATTAATTAAAGTGACTCACACAAGATTCAGTTTGTATTCCTAGGGTTTGATGTTCCTGGTTTCTTCAGGTCCCCATATGCCATGTTCTATTCCTGTCCATTGTTCTCTCAAACTTGTGTTATGTTTACAAACATCTATAAGTTGACACTTCATGTTCACTATGTACCAATTGTGTGCTGTGTTGACATATCTTGACATACCGGTGTGTGTGTATGTTTTCAGTGTACGTTCCCTCTCTAGAGCTCGGCTGTGGTCTCGGTGTGACTCTGGTTCTTGCGTTGTTGCTCTTTGTATTGTATCGTGTCTTCTGGCTTGAGGTGCACCTTCTCTACCGCTCCTGGTTCGGCACGGATGAGAGAGACACGGGTAAAACACACGCATACACACACACACACACACGCAGTGACTTACACAGACCTGTTGTTGAGCTTCTAGGACATTTCCAAACCACACTCTATTCATACCTTGGAGTCCATTGTCAGAAAATGCTTGTGTGTGTGTCTGTGTGTGTGTGTGTAGATAATAAGGAGTATGATGTGTACATCTCGTACGCCCGCAACACAGAGGAGGAGGAGTTTGTTATGGAAACACTGAGGCGTGTGCTAGAGGTGGAGTTTGGATACACAGTGTGTATATTTGACAGAGACAGCCTGCCAGGAGGAAGTGAGTATACAAACTCGCACAGACACTACAGGCTTGGAGCGAGAACGTGTGTGTAACAAGTCAGGTCAACAAAGGTGTCTGATGTAAAGAAAAAAACAAGGACATAAAAATTGTGGGAAATACAGGTTTTGATCATAATAGTCTATGTAAAGATAGCTAGCAAACCAGGCTAATGGTATGATGTTCTGTGGACCTGATTTAAAGTGTGTGTGTGTGTGTGTGTGTGTGTGTGTGTGTGTAGCTGTAACGGAGGAGACCCTGCAATTCGTCAGCCGTAGCCGGCGCTTGCTGGTCATACTGAGTGCATACAGTGCATTTCGGGATGCCCAGGCTCTCCTGGACATTCGGGCAGGTGTGTCTGCTATGCTCCGTGGGAGCAGCATGAAACTGGTGCTGATCCATTATAAATCGACTCGCATGTCACGTGACAAGAGCCACAAACAGAACGCGCACAAGTGCGTGAAAGAACTGCGGCGTGCACGAATCGCTCTAGCGCTCGTCCGGTGGGAAGGAGAAAAGTCCACCTCACTCTCATCACACTTCTGGAAGAAACTGCAGCTGCAGCTGCCTGTGTGCACATCGACACGCACGACAAAACCTACAACGCACGATACGTCGTGTAACGGCGATAAAAAGAATTCAGAGAGTAACGTGCTAATGCTGGAAGAGTTACGCACACCTAACACACAAGCACACGACCACACAACACACACCGTACACACAGACGTGTTACACAAAACATAATCAACAATACCGTGTGTGTGTGTGTAAGATAAATACCATGTGATTCAGGGTAAGAAAATAGCTTTTTTGCACCAAAAAAATACATGTTTAAAATGATAGCTTGTGTATTTTTAAATTTTTTTTTTAAAGAGAAATGTTTTTACTGTTCAGTCAAAGTGTTTTTACAGGAAAATGTGTACAAATAAATGTGGGAAATGCCCACTAATGCTGAAATGACTCAACTAGCTAGAGCTAACGGGAAGCGCTCTCAGTGGAACATTAGCTAAACAAAATCTAGCCTCTTTCACAAAGACCAGATGGTACATACTGTAGAGGCAGGGTATAAGATAGCGTCTTTTTGCTAACATTCAATGACTGTGTTCCTAGTTAGCTAACCAACACTTGTTAGTTCTGGTGATTACATCACTAAATAGATGACATCAGCTATTTTTCTTACATTAGCTATTCATACATCAGCTGTTTTTCTTCTAGAAAGAACTTACCTGTTACTCTCAGTTGTTACTCTCATTTACTGAGGTAACAATTCTCATTAATCGATTAAATTCTTTCTGCTAATACTAGCAACCTTTATTGTATTAGCAGAAATAATTTTTCCCTGTGAAGGCTAACTCCAGGTTCAACGTTTGCAGATTAATCGCTTCATAAAATGCAGAACTAAATCAAATTTCTCCTGGTAGTGTAACTGAGGAATTGTTACCTCAGTAAATGAGAGTAACCTGATATTGCTAGTTAACTAATATAACTAATGTTTTCTTTGTACACACATCCTGTACATTCAGCATTTTATTGTGTGTGTGTTACAGTATTCATGTCATTCAGCCATTTTAGTGTGTGTTACAGTATTCATGTCATTCAGCCATTTTACTGTGTGTGTGTGTGTGTATGTTACAGTATTCATGTCATTCAGCCATTTTACTGTGTGTGTGTGTGTGTGTTACAGTATTCATGTCATTCAGCCATTTCATTTTGTGTGTGTGTTACAGTATTCATGTCATTCGGCCATTTTACTGTGTGTGTGTTACAGTATTCCTGTCATTCAGCCATTTCATTGTGTGTGTTACAGTATTCCTGTCATTCAGCCATTTTAGTGTGTGTGTTACAGTATTCCTGTCATTCAGCCATTTTAGTGTGTGTGTGTGTGTGTGTGTGTGTGTGTGTGTGTGTGTTACAGTATTCATGTCATTCAGCCATTTTACTGTGTGTGTTACAGTATTCCTGTCATTCAGCCATTTTAGTGTGTTACAGTATTCATGTCATTCAGCCATTTTATATTGCTTTGATTTTGTACCATCATTTCATGTCATTACTGAACTGAATAAACATCATGTTCATATCCAACGTTGTCCTGCATGTCATTCAAACGACCTTCACAACAGATTCATATGTAGTATGATCCATACAGCCATCCAATCAGCAGATACTGAACACAGGATTACGCTAATGTGCTAAGAGAAAGCGAGGCTAGTCAAACATACAATAGTAACATTTTTTTCGTTTGTTAGCTACCAGAACAAGGACAATTACGAGTAAAAATATAGCTTCAAGCAGCGATGACTGGCCTTCGCACATTTAGTTATCGCTATACGGTGCCTCCCAGAAAACAATGCACGGTGGGCAAGTGCATCAAGTGGGTAAATATCAGTGGACTATTTTATGTTGTTACTGACCCATTTGGGGACTGTAGGTAAATGAAACCCCACATTTTAGACAAACGGAGGCGCTAGTGAGCCACTTAAGAGACACACCTTTGTCTGACCTTTTTGTCCACACTTAACAGCCAACAAATGTGATGTATGTGTCAAATTTCAAGTTAATCTAAGCATGCCAAAAGCCTTAAATATGCCTGAAATAAAAGTAAAATTTGACACGATGCCATGGCAACAGTGTTTGAGATATCAAAAATCCGTTCGCAATTTCGCATCTGTAATATCTCTGCGTCATGGTGGCTAAGTCTGGTCTCAATTGCATGAATCCCCTAGGAGGAGTATTTAAAAGTTTACCGCATGCAGCTGTCAAAAAATCCACCTTTATGACTGACACACTTCCTGGGGGCTGTTGGTTTCGCTATACCCGGGACTCACAATAGGCACATCGATGTGATCGGAATCCTTGGCCGAACATACACACAGCGTGTCATCCCAATAAGACATGTTTTGCTTTAGATATTAGACACTTCCTGTTTCTCTGAATTCGCCATAACTTTGTCGCCTCGCCATGGCAGCACCGTTCGAGATATCAAAAATCCCTTCACAATTTAGCAAGTGCAACGTCTCGGCATCATGTTCACAACGTTTGATGTCAATCGCATGAATTCCCTAGGAGGAGTATTTAAAAGTTCACCGCATGCACTTATAAAACAATCCAAAATGGCCGACTTCCTGTTGGGCGGAGCTCATAGTTTAGAGCACGAAAGTTGTTCGGGTCGATGAGATCTATATGCGTACCAACTCTCGTACATGTGCGTACATAATTGCCCGATCTGTGCACCAATGTTTGTTTTTGCATTACAGGGGGCGCTACAGAGCCCCCCTGCCACGCCCGTATTCCAACCTTTGTCCAATCCTAGTGTCGCGCGACTCTGACGTGTGTGTCAAATTTCAAGAGTTTTCGAGCATGTTAAGGGACCCTAATTGGCCAATGTATGGGGAAAAAAAAAAAAAAAAAAAACAAGCAGCGATGACTGGCCTTCGCACGTTTGTTCATCGCTATACGGTGCCTTCCAAAAAACAATGCACGGTGGGCAAGTGCATCAAGTGGGTAAATATCAGTGGACTATTTTATGTTGTTACTGACCCATTTGGGGACTGTAGGTAAATGAAACCCCACATTTTAGACAAATGGGGGCGCTAGTGAGCCACTTAAGAGACACACCTTTGTCTGACCTTTTTGTCCACACTTAACAGCCGACAAATGTGATGTATGTGTCAAATTTCAAGTTAATCTAAGCACACCAAAAGCCTTAAATATGCCTGAAAAAGAAAGTAAAGTTTGACGCTTTGCCATGTGAACAGCGTTCAAGATAGCAAAAATCCCTACGCAATTTATCATCTACAACGTCTAAGCATCATGTTGACCACTTTTGGTGTCAATCGCATCAATCCTCTAGGAGGAGTATTTAAAAGTCCATTGCATGCAACTGTGAAAAAATCCACCTTTGTGACTGACACACTTCCTGGTGCCTGTTGGTGGCGCTATGTCCGAGATTCACAATAGGCACATCGATGCGATCGGAATCCTTGGCCGAACATACACACCGCGTGTCATCACAATAAGACATTTTTTGCTTTAGATATTAGACATTTCATGTTTCTCTGAATTCGCCATAACTTAGTCGCCTCGCCATGGCAGCACCGTTCGAGATATCAAAAATCCCTTCGCAATTTAGCAAGTGCAACGTCTCGGCATCATGTTCACCACTTTTGGTGTCAATCGCATGAAATCCCTAGGAGGAGTATATAAAAGTT
The DNA here is from genome assembly GCF_030014155.1 of Tachysurus vachellii. Taxonomy (NCBI): domain Eukaryota; kingdom Metazoa; phylum Chordata; class Actinopteri; order Siluriformes; family Bagridae; genus Tachysurus; species Tachysurus vachellii. The sequence continues at coordinate 1,284,918 of NC_083474.1, forward strand.
CACCACATGCAACTGTTGTGACTGACACACTTCCTGGTGCCTGTATGTGGCGCTATGTCCGAGATTCACAATAGGCACATAGATGCGATCGGAATCCTTGGCTGAACATACACACCGCGTTGTTCGGGTCGATGAGATCTATATGCGTACCAACTCTCATACATGTGCGTACATAATTGCCTGATCTGTGAACCAATGTTGGGCGCTACAGGGCGCTACAGAGCCCCCCTGCCACGCCCGTATTCCAACCTTTGTCCAATCCTAGTGTCAAACCTTGTGCCAAATTTCAAGAGTTTTCGAGCATGTTAAGGGACCCCAATTGGCCAATGTGTGGGGAAAATAAATAAATAAATAAATAAATACTCCCGAGGAAAAACAATAGGGCTTCGCACCATCGGGCCCTAATAAGGATGAGCACTACCTTCTGTTCCCTTCTTCTCTCCTTTCTTGTCCCAAAGCTTTGTAGTGTTTCTTTCTCTTGTAGCGTGAAACCTTTTCCCCTTTTTCAGCTCTTAATATTTCATTTAATTTCCAAAACTCTGGAGATGTTATGTTAGCTTAGCCACACCTTAGCCTGCTAGTCAGCTGTCTGTTCAGAGTATCCATAAAGATCTTTAAACATGACATCATGAAGATCTCATAGCAACAGATGATCTTTGGGGTTACACTGAATCACTGCACTGATCACAGGTTCATGATGATTACACGAACATGAGATTGAACGTGATCGGTTCAGTCTGAAGAGAGACGACGCATCGAGTCTCGCTACAGAAAAACGTGTCTGATAAACATGAGGTTCGGTTAATTATAATATGAAACGCATCCACTTAAAGATGTCGTGCTAACGCGTCACTTTCACTGATGTTCACTCCTTTTGCACACTTCATTACATGCTTCATGACCAGTACTGACGCTTGCTGTGGTGGAAAGGATCTGGTAGCTTATCGCATCATATATCACGTATATATGTACGTACTGTATGTCCACGTGCGTACAGAACGTGATGAAAAAGGCTTTGATGAAGAAAAAATGAATGAGTGAACAAACAAACTTTGGCTATGGTGACAGTTTTCCGTGTTTCCTTCTGGATCACTGTTTGCTGCTCCATCCGTGTTTCCTCTGAGACACAGGGGAGACAAACTGATGAAGGGTAAAGGACGATGACATGGAAAGTGTAATTACATCTGATTAAATGGGCACTAAGTTTATATACTGTTAGTGTCCTGATTGTATTTATAACAGTGTCCTGCGTGTGTGTGTGTGTGTGTGTGTGTGTGTGTCTGTGTTTATGTATGTATGTGTTTATGTATGTGTGTGTATGTGTTTGTGTGTGTGTATATGTGTGTATCTGTCTGTGTATGTGTCTGTGTATGTGTGTGTGTCTGTGTGTATGTATGTGTGTGTGTGTATGTATGTATGTATGTATGTGTATATGTGTGTGTATGTATGTATGTATGTATGTATGTATGTATGTATGTATGTGTATATGTGTGTGTGTGTGTGTATGTATGTATTTTTGTGTGTGTGTGTGTGTGTATATGTATGTATGTGTATGTCTGTGTGTATGTATGTGTATATGTGTGTGTGTGTATGTATGTATGTATGTGTGTGTGTGTGTGTGTGTGTGTGTGTGTCTGTGTGTGTGTGTGTGTCAGACCTGGCCGAGTCCGTCCTCAGGTGTATGCAGGCGAGTCGGCGGCTCGTGGTGGTGCTCAGCGGCCCGTGTGTGTGTGAGAAGAGCGTGCAGAAGCTGGAATGCGGCCTGTGCGTGTACTTGCACGGCACGTGTGGCACTCCGCTCATCACGGTGCGGTGGCGGCGCATGCTCAGATCTCCATGCTGCCGCGAGCTCGCCGATCTGCGCCGGTGTGCCATCTGCGTGCACTGGCATGGCGCACAATCCCAACACACGACCTCACACTTCTGGAAACGACTGCGGCTCGCGCTGCCGGCACGGCCGCTCGCGCTCGGCCCGAGACTCATCGACAGCACGTCGTCACATTCCGACCTGGCGGCGATGGCAATGCGGCGCACGCATCCTCACACACGTGCACACACGCATACTCACACACGCGCGCACACGCACATAGGCGGCGAAAGAGCACGTGGCTGTGAGGTGTGTGTAAGAGACAGCAAACCGGTCAACAACAGGGGAAATGGCAAAATACAGAACACACACTGCTGACACACACACACACACACACACACACACACACACACACACACACACACACACATATACACATACAGTATACACACACTCACAGTATACACACACTCATACACACACATACACACACACATACACACTGCTGACACACATACACACACACACATATACACATACAGTATACACACACTCATACACACATACACACACAGCTGACACACACACACTCATACAAACATACACGCACACATACACACATACATAAACATACACACACAATTCTGACACACACACACTGCTGACACACATACATACACGCACACACACACACACACACACACACAAAACACATTAATGTTATACATATAAAACAACAGAAACTAAACACTTTTCTAATTTATAGACCACACACTGTGAATACCACAAACTATATAATGTTAGAACTGGATTCTATCTCTCTCTCTCTCTCTCTCTCTCTCTCTCTCTATTTCCCTCTCTGTCTCTCTCCCTCTCTCTCTCTCCCTCTTTCTCTCCCTCTCACTCTCTCTCCCTCTCCCCCCCCACCCCTCTCTGAAGGGCTATTATATAGTGCAGTAATAAATTATGTTCAAGTCTAATGCTGTTCAATACGTTGACTGTGTTGTGTTTCCTCATTCAGACACCAGAGGGCAGCAGCTTACAATCTTATAAATTAGAAGCCACAAAACGTAAAGTAATGACTCCAAACTAGTTAAATACAAATGTGGGGAAAAACGTTTTTCACTGTATAGTTTAGTGTTCCTTTAATTAGAGGTGCAGTGTGTCGTGTTTAGTGCCTTGTGCTACCTGTGAGACAAATTAATAAAACTAAATGATCTGCTTCGGTACATTTACATTTACATTTACAGCATTTGGCACAGGCCCTTATCCAGAGTCAGGTATAAAAGTGCTTTAGCCTTAGGGACAGTTCTTTGGATGTGGGCGGAGCTTATTTATGGGATTTTTTTGGTATCTTTGATGTTTAACACCAGACACTGAGGTTCTATGTGCCAAAATGATGACAATTTTAGTTTATAATTTGGATTTTAGTTCAGATTTTGTTCTCATTTCGTGCTTGTTTTTCTATTGGGTTGTTTTTCGACACAACCTGACATCATGTACGACAACACAAAGCAAAGACAAGGCAAAGGACAAAACAGACAAGTGTAATGACACAGTAAGAGAGAACAGGTGAGAAGTTTGCAAAGTCAGTCAACAAAAGTGAGATAGAACCATTTTATCTCATCACACATCAACAGTCAGTTCAACAGACGGTTCACGAAGTCGAGTCGCAATGTTAGATGGTTTACTCTCACTCTGAGTGTACTGCGTTAACACTCACACACAGGTGTGTGTTTCGAAGGGTAACAACGTCGTTTGTCATTATTCGTTTGTTAAACTTGAGTGAAACAACAACAGAACAAAACGTTTGTGTTTTAAAACGCTTAAAAGTCCAAGTGAATGCCAAACTCTGGGATGGGGGGGGGGGGGGATACTTTTAAAAGCTGTGTATCATTGAGACTTTTAATACACAGGCACTGAACTTTGAATTTAATAGTTATTTTCTATTAGAAAAGGGGAATGTAACCCTGTTATAACCTTCTGTGACTCACCAAGGGCAGGTGTAGTTACAGGGAAAAGAGCAAACTAATACACACTACTACACACAAGTACACACAACTACACACAAAGCAGAAGTCACCCTCCTACACTGCAGTACAGAGGAAACAGGCGTTAAGCTGGGAGTTTAGGAGATGGGAAATAATGGCCTATGATTTAGATATGTTATTATTTGAAGCTTATATCATCGATATATTGGAGGAAAAAGTGCTGAATCAGAAACAGTTTATTTAGATCGTTACACATTTCAAATCTGCTTGGGAAAGTTTCTTAAATTCGTCCTGCCATTCTTCCTCATAGAGAGCGTCTGCGAACTGCCACCTTCAGGTCTCTCTACAGATGATCTATACAGTAGGTTTTAAGCCTGGGCTTTATTTAGACCTCTAAACTACTGTATGTTCCTTGAACATTGTGTCCTTGTCATGCTGACAGCTTCAGCCCAGTCTAAGGTCACATGCAGTCTGGAGAAAGTTTTCTTCAAGGAACTTACTTGCTTTGGTGACCAGTATCTCTGTTCCTGCTTTTACAAAGGACTGGTGTGATGCTGACACCTCCATCTTCCACAGAGTGAACTGTACTTGGCTGTTACCAGGTGTAGCACTTGGAGTTCAACCCAGTAAAACCTCACCTGAGTCATTCAGGTGGTTTAATCTGCAGTGACCAAGAAGTGAACAAGCCAAAGATGGAACAAAGTGTGCTTTAGAAACACCTTGAGATCATTGCTCGGATTTTTTGCTTCATTCAACTACAGGTTTTAAACTAAGCCCTTAGCTAGGAACTCCATCTCAGGAACTCAGGGTGGTCTTCTCCAGAGTTTGAGCTGAACATCAGATCAATCAACCTACAGAAAATTCTCTTGTTAATTCAGAACTCAGACTCTATTTGGAGTTCCCTGTTCAGACGAGAGAACATACATCAGTTATGTGGAGGTCAAAAATGACTCAGACATCCCACACATGGGAGCTTAAACCCACAGGTGTGTGACCTCTCAAATCATGTCCAATCTGTAAATCTGACCACAGTCGTACTCTGGTCAAGTTCTACAGACATCTCAAGAGAATCAAAACACACAGGATTCTCCTGAGCTGAACTTCAGAGTGAACTCTATTTCTATTTCTATTAATTATATATTAAAAATCTTACAGTTTTTTTTTTTTACAGTAGATCATCTCTGACAGCCTCAGAAGTGCTTTGCTTCTCATGTACAGCTGATGTGCACAACGCCGTGCTCGCCGTTGTCGTCATTGCCGTTTTCCATTACACCAGCATTGTGTGTGTGTGGGTGAGTGTGTGTGTGTGTGTCTTGCATTATGGGAAGTAAAACTGATGAAAACTGATGTCTGCTTTTTTTTTATCACACTTCAATGCTTCCAGCTTTTCAGAAATGCTGTCAAGCGTGTCATGACCAATCATATCGCAGGTTGTGGTGGAGGTGGGGAAGAGGAGGGGGATGGGGGTCAAGGGGGGAAGATTAGGGCAATCCATGCAAACCAACCTGGAAAGCAAAATGGCAGTAGAAAGATGAGGATTTTTATGAGTGAATTATACTTACATGATATAAACACACACACACACACACACACACACACACACACACACACACATACACACACTCATATGTTTATGTGGTCAGTCATGTGTGTGTGTGTGGGGGTGTACTGAATCACTGTTCCATTTCTGTTCCAAAGAACCTGGCTTCAGATTCAGTGCTTTGACATTTCATAAGTTTTTTTCTCTGCTGCAGTGAATCTTGGGAAAGTGCAAAAAAAAAAAAAAAAAAAGGGGGCAGGTTTATTTTCTCTTCTGGTAAATGGAGAAATGTCTGAGCCAAAAAAAATCCAACACAGGTATGTTCTGCTCAGAGAAAACCCCTCAGTCACTGCTCACCTCTCACACCTTCACCGTCTCACACACACACACACACACACACCTATACACACACGCACACATACAGACACACACAACACACACACACAGACACAAACACACGCACGCATGCATGCACGCACACACACCTAAACACACATACACACCTACACACACACAACACACACACACACCTACACACACAACACACACACACCTATTCACACACACCTACACACACCTACACACATACACACCTACACACACCTACACACACCTACACACATACACACATACACACCTACACACACACCTACACACACGTGCACACACACACAAACACATACACACACAAAGCGCTCCTTCCACTTGCTTGTTTAATGTTGCTTCAGACAGTGAATTCTACGGCTACATCCACTCTACCTTAACCTCAGTAGTTTTTGCAAATTAAAGCTGCAGTATGTATAAACAATAAATAAATTAAATAAATAAATAAATAAATAAATTCCCCATGAGGTCACAGATTTTCTTATCCTTATCCACATTTATGGTATATATTTCTATATATTTCTATATATTTCTATACCTCTAGTATTGTAGGAAAAAAAAACAGAAATAGTGATGAAACTCTACAAAGGTCTGAGTGTCATATGAGCTTATCATATGAGCTTCATATTAACACCACTGTGGAGCGAGACGTTCAGTCATCGACATGGACACGGGACAAACAGAAGGAAACTCCATTATTTATACTGTACCATGACACCCACGCAAACTTAGCACAGTACAGGACTAATTCCTGTTTATTGACTTTCTCAAGAAAATGAAACTTGGTCATCAGAACTATAAAGACGTTCATAGAGTCGACAGTTTTGTTAACAGTGCATTCGTTGTGTTACTGAGAAACGAGCGAGAAACTTATGAGATGTTTTCAATCCGTATAAAGAAGCGTCTGATGTTGTGTGTGTGAGTCTGGACTAAGATAAATGTCCTTTCAGTGTGTTTTAGACCTGTGTTTGTCCCTCTGTTGATGATCTTACACTGAATTTTAGTGTTGAAGAGAAATCTGAGCTGCTTTTTAGATGAACAAACACTCGGAGCTTCTCAGAGAGCAGAAATGGGTTTGATATCAACATTTACTCTGAACATACAAACATCCGTGTGGAAATAAAATAAACCGAACATTTTTATGAATATTTCACCTCTAGGGTTGTAGAGAAAAACAGAAATCCTGAAGAAACTCTTAAAAGTCCTGAGTGTCTACTTTCATCTGAGCTTCACATTAACACCACAGTGGAGTGAGACGCGAGGAAGACGTTCAGTGATCGACGTGGACTTAAGAAAAACAGGAGGAAACTCCTAATATAAACATAAATTATGAATCTGTTCATGAAACTGTATCAGATGAGTTTTTCATCTCACCAAAACATCAGCCAAAAGAGTTTATCTGAAGCTTTTAGACGTCAGTCTCATCTCTCTCTTGTTAACAATTGTTATAAATATTTATAACAGCTCTATGCATAAATGTATAAACAGGCTGCATGCTGATGAATGCTTAACTGGCCAAGCAAAACGTTTTCCGACCTCAGGTCATTAGCATCTATGACGTTTGCCGCATCAGTAATTTTTATGTCCTGTAGGGGGTCTGTTTTGATCTCTTGAGACTTGTAGGTGTGTGGTTTTAGAAATGGTTCATGAACTCAGGAATTAGTAAAAACACCAGTTTATAGAATGCAAGTGCAAGTGATTATTTTCGATTATGTTTTAACGAAGGGAGGCACGGTGGCTTAGTAGTTAGCACGTTCACCTCACACCTCCAGGGATGGGTGTTCGGTTCCCGCCTCCGCCTTGTGTGTGTGGAGTTTGCATGTTCTCCCCGTGCCTCGGGGGTTTCCTCCCCCGGTCCAAAGACATGCATGGTAGGTTGATTGGCATCTCTGTGTGTGTGTGTGTGTGTGCCCTGCGATGGGTTGACACTCCGTCCAGGGTGTATCCTGCCTTGATGCCCGATGATGCCTGAGATAGGCACAGGCTCCCCGTGACCCGAGGTAGTTCGGATAAGCGGTAGAAGATGAACGAACAAATGAATGAATGTTTTAAAGAAGGAAATCCTCAAGAGGACAGAAATAGAGGTAAATAACATTTTAGAGAAATGATCCATGGCAGCAGAAAGCTTTTAATGAACAGTATCTGTAAAGCTGATTTGTTATTGCTGTTCTAGAAGGAAGTAGAATTGCCCCAAAACAGAACCACTGGATGATTAAACACCACTTTGGGCCTTGTTTTAGGTCATCGTTAGTGTTCAAAACTTTTTTTAATTCTTTCATACTTTCGAATACAATTTCTAAAAGTTTAGCTGGAGAATGAAGAATAAAGAATGAAGCAGATTTATTATCTGCTAAAGATATATTATAATTTCCCCCACAATGAGCAGTAATGAGCAGTAATGAGCAGTAATGAGCAGTAATGAGCAGTAATACTCACATTTTAAACAGATAGTTCAGATAAAAATACATTTAAAACAGTCATTTGACCTTGAAACACCAATAATAGCAACTTGTTAATAATTCATAGTCAGAGCGGGCGGGAAATTTAAAACAGACACGTCATACAGAAGCAGCTCAGATACATGCGAGGGATTTGTGAAGGCAGAGGTTCAACCCGATTTCCTGTACGACTTAAAACAGAAGTGCAGGGACGACATCATAACTCAGAGACCTTTGATTTTCAAAAAAAAACGTCACCTTTTAGACCTGATTACATTTTATTTGTCCTGGTTTCAAGAACTACCGAACTTACCAAAGTCATCATTTTACATGAAATAAAATGTTTTCTCTTCGAGGAATTTGTGAATGAAGAATTCCCCTTGAAATCTTCTTCATGCAGTGTAGTAGGAGTGGATTATGAGCTCAAGCAGGAAACACTGCATCTTCAGAGAAATCCTACAAAACTCCGTGTCGTCGGCTGGAAAAACTTTCACTTCCAAACAGAGCTTCTCTCTGTGTGTTTGGATTTAATTTTACATTTTATTCCTTTTTCTTGTGAATGAAGTCGAAAGACAAACATTATTAAGCCTTTATAAACACTTAGTCATGAGCACTTGGAGTCTGTTCTAACCATTTAGCTGTTTTTGTCTTTTAACTAAAAAGATCGTCTTTAGCTAATCTTACACGATTATTATAAAATGCACAAGTGTTTGTTTTAAACCTCATTAATCACATCCAGCTCACACATCCATCTTGTCTATAAACTTTCTCTGATGTGTTTGTCCCGTGTGATTTGACGGGTTTTCTTCAGATTTTATCCCCCAGTCAGTCCACAGGCTTTTCCTTCTACAGGATGTCCACTATATTGTGCCCTGAGGCCCCTGGGTGAGATTCCAAGGAACCTTGTGTAGGACAAAATGTCCAGATAATGGACAGATGAATGTTTGGTTGGTTGGGTGGGTGTATCGGATGGGTGGATGAGTGAATGGATGGATGGATGGATGGATGGATGGATGGATAGATGGATTTGTTGGATGGATGGAGGAATGGATAGATGAATATTTGTAGATTGATGGATGGATGGATGGATGGATAGATGGGTGGGTTGGGTGGATGGAGGAGTGGTTAGATGAATATTTGTAGATGGATGGATGGATGAATGGATGGATGGGTGGGTTGGATGGATGGAGGAATGGTTAGATGAATATTTGTAGATGGATGGATGGATGGATGGATAGATGGGTGGGTTGGATGGATGGAGGAATGGTTAGATGTATATTTGTAGATGGATGGATGGATGGATAGATGGGTGGGTTGGATGGATGGAGGAATGGATAGATGAATATTTGTAGATGGATGGATGGATGGATGACTGACAGATGGATGGATGGATGTACAGAAAGATGGGTGACAGGATATGGTTGGTGGATGGAAACAAATTGTATACTATACAAAGATTGATATTAGATATTTAAATATGTTTGTATTTATCCCCAATGAACAAGAATGAGGTGACTCATGTGACTGTGGTGATGAAACACTCCCTTAGATGGAAAAGGAAGAAACCTTGAGAGGAACCAGACTCAAAGGGGAACCTCATCCTCATTTGGGTGACACTGGAGGGTGTGATTATAAATATACAGTCTGATAAATGTTGTATTGATGAGGAGGTTGTTGTCCTTAAAGACCACATGGAGTTGGCATCTCCTCTTAGTATGTCCGAATACTTCATGAAGCAGAGTCCAACTGGAGCTGGTAGATCTCTAGATGTCTCAGGATCCCCACAGAATTGATCTCATCTCAGTGAAGGTCAGAAATCTTCATGACACAACCGGAGCTGGTACAATCTCTGGATGCCTCGGGATGTGTAGCAAAAGAGAAGCAGTGGAGAGGAATTAGGTCATAATATTAGCAAGCACTAGATGATAATGTGCATGTGATCAGATGTTTTAGAGCACAAGATTATAGTGTAATTTACACTGAAACTGAGAAAGTGTGTCTGAGCCCCGAACACTATCAGGAAGACTGTTCCAGAGTTTGGGAGCTAAATAAGACCTTTAGTAGACTTAGATATTCTGGGACCTACCAGAAGTCCTGAGTTTTGTGATCTCAGAGAGCGTGAAGGATTGTAACGTGTTAGAAGACTAGTTAGATACGTGGGAGCTAAACCATTAAGAGTCTTGTACGTAAGTAGCAGCAGTTTGTAATCGATTCTAAACTTAACAGGTAGCCAGTGTAGAGATGATAAAATTGGGGTTATATGGTCATACTTTCTTGTCCTAGTGAGAACTCTGGCAGCTGCATTTTGGACTAACTGTAGCCTATTTATTAAAGATGCAGGACAACCACCTAGTAATGCATTACAATAGTCCAGTCTAGAGGTCATGAAAGCATGAACTACTGTAACTTCTCAGCATCAGATACAGACAGGATGTTTCTCAGCTTGGCAATATTTCTAAGGCTGTGTTTGTAATATGGTGATATGATTTTAAAGTGGGGGTCACGGTGGCTTAGTGGTTAGCACGTCCGCCTCACACCTCCAGGGTTGGGGGTTCGATTCCCGCCTCCACCTTGTGTGTGTGGAGTTTGCATGTTCTCCCCGTGCCTCGGGGGTTTCCTCCGGGTACTCCGGTTTCCTCCCCCGGTCCGAAGACATGCATGGTAGGTTGATTGGCATCTCTGGAAAATTGTCCGTAGTGTGTGATTGTGTGAGTGAATGAGAGAGTGTGTGTGTGCCCTGTGATGGGTTGGCACTCCGTCCAGGGTGTATCCTGCCTTGATGCCCGATGACGCCTGAGATAGGCACAGGCTCCCCGTGACCCGAGGTAGTTCGGATAAGCGGTAGAAGATGAGTGAGTGAGAGAGAGAGTGAGTGATTTTAAAGACAAGTTGCTGACTAATAAACACCCAGGTCTTTCACTGGTAGTTAGTCTCGGTCCGAAGTCATTTGTGACTTTAACATAACACAACACTGAATCTAGTAACACACAGCGTATTTTGTTGTGGTCACAGCTAACACCTAAAGACATCCCGAGGTTGATCTGTGTGACACTTTACAACAGACAAAATGTGGGTGAAGTAATTAAACGTATAGCTATGAAACTTAACTCAAGAAACAAACCTGGTGATCCGTATAACAGAGATCCTTCTGAATCAAGTAAAGGGGCTAATATTAGATTAAAATCTGGTTTTGACTGTGATGTTTGATCTTTTGTGTCATTGTGTCTTCTTTTAAACAGGGAGTTTTGTGTGTTAACTTTATTGTGTTATTTTCCCCTTCACTTTAAAGCACAGGGAAATCCCCCTTAGTTAGTATTTATTCTCAGCAGGTTTAAATACCGTTAAAACACTAAGTAGATTAAGGTGTGTTAAATAAAGTCATAAGGAATCCGACAGTCTTTTACTCCTCACTAACCTTCTGACCTTGGGGTAAATCCAGTCAGCTCTTCGGCTGTTATGAAACTACCCAGATGTTTATGTTTTGACCATTTTTAGCATATTTAGATGACTTCCATAATGATAATTTGTTTCCCAAGTCATTTTGAGTCACTGAATGGTTGCATATGACTTGTCATGTCACTCAGTAGGTGATTTCTGAGCGCTCAAACTCTCTCCGTAGTAGAAACAGCAAACTCACTACAGCACATGAACGACGAGCTTATTGAAACCTGCTCCTGTAAATAGATCGCGTCGTCTCCGACTCTGGAGCAGGAGAGCTGAGACGCTGAAACGGCCCAGAGTTCAAATGCTTTGAGTTCATAATCCATTCGCTGCCTTAACTGACCGTGATGTGCTTGAGTTTATTTAATCAATCGCTAATTCTTTGTGAGAATATACTGGAATTATATTGCATCTGTGGTACCTGTTCATAGGGATTATATATATATATATATATATATATATATATATACATACACATATACATATACATATACAGATACATAACCAAAAGTTTGTGCATCCCAGACCATCACATCACATACACTGATCTTTCTCCAGACGTCCTGTTTACAAAACTGGAAGTACACAAGTGAAGAAAATAATAGTATCTTTTTATTTCCCTTCACAACTACGACAAAAAGTGACCGTCAGAAGGAGAAGCCAGGCGTAGATTAGCAGAGGGAGAGAGAGAAGGAAACAGGGAGTGCATAGAAAGGGAAGGAGAGAATATTTGGAAAAGCCCTGATATTCCTTTCACTTCCTTCTGGCTTTGGTATGTTAGTGTTTGTGTGTGTGTGCGTGTGTGTGTGTGTGTGTGTGATAGAGGTGTGTATCAGATCTCTGTTTCTATTCCAAGAAACCTTATGTAGAATTAGAAGCGTTGTAGGATCGGCTCTCCGTAGCCGTGCATCATGGGATATGTAGTACAATGTATTCGACTCTGCTGGTAAATGTTAGAGGGAAATCAGGAAAACAAAACAAAAGGCAATACGAGCGCGTGCGTGTGTGTGTGTGTGTGTGTGTGTGTGTGTGTGTTCCCCTCAGAGAAAACCCCTCAGTGCCTGCAAGCCACCCACACACACACCCACACACACACGCGTACACAATCCTCATGCCGTTGACCTTTAAAGTCAAACCTATCAGAGTTCAAAGAATCACTATAAGGAAGAGAAAGTGTCTTCCACGTCTGGATCAGACTTCCTTAACCAAACTCATTAACCAGATTAAGACTCGCTGCCTCATCACAGAGTGTACAGGGATTTCTAAAACCGCTCTGCCTGTGATAAATTCATGGAACTGTGCTGTAAATGAAGCTTGTTGTCATCTTGCTATATAAGCTTCATCTTCTCAGAGTTACAGGAAAAGACTCCGCCCTCTTGTGGTCATAAAAAAAACAAACAAACAAAAACAAGGCTCTGCCCCAGACATCAGCGATCCTGAACGTTCAAATCTGGATTCTAATTGGTCAGAAGGTGTTGATTCCATAACAGTATTACTATATTAATGTACTCCTTCTGACATTTTATTGTTTCCATAGTAACAACTACAGTATTTATGGAAGGAGTCTCCAGTTTCAGTGCTTTGTACATTTTGTTATTCACGTCAGGGGGCACGGTGGCTTAGTGGTTATCACGTTCGCCTCACACCTCCAGGGTTGGGGGTTCGATTCCCACCTCCGCCTTGTGTGTGTGGAGTTTGCATGTTCTCCCCCGTGCCTTGGGGGTTTCCTCCGGGTACTCCGGTTTCCTCCCCCGGTCCAAAGACATGAATGATAGGTTGATTGGCATCTCTGGAAAATTGTCCGTAGTGTGTGAGTGTGTGAGTGAATGAGAGAGTGTGTGTGTGCCCTGTGATGGGTTGGCACTCCGTCCAGGGTGTATCCTGCCTTGATGCCCGATGGGGGTTGGGGGGGGGGGGGAATAAAGCATTGTCATTGTGGATTGTTTTGGATTGTGGTCACATTTCATTTTTAACACCTAGGATTCATTAAAGGAAATAAATCTTGTGTGTGTGTGTGTGTGTGTGTGTGTGTGCGCTTAACACTGCATTGAAATTGCTGATAAATTCCCCTGTGTTGACTGACTGGCATCTCAGCATGCACATTAAAACACTCTGCATATGTTTGTGTGTGTGTTTGGGCTGATGGGTGTGTGTTTGTCTAACTTTCTCTCTCTTCACTTGCTGATTTTCCCTTTTTCTCTACTCACATCTCTACTCACATCTCTCTCTCTCTCTCTCTCTCTCTCTCTCTTGTTCTCTCTCTCTCTCGTTCTCTCTCTCTCTCTCTCTCTCTCTCTCTCTCTCTCTCTTTCACTCTCTCTCTCTCTCTCTCTCTCTCTCTCTCTCTCTCTCTCTCTCCCTCTCTCTTGTTCTCTCTCTCTCTCTCTCTCTCTCTCTCTCTTTCACTCTCTCTCTCTCTCTCTCTCTCTCTCTCTCTCTCTCTCTCTCTCTGTCTCTCTCTCTCTCCCTCTCTCTCGTTCTCTCTCTCTCTCTCTCTCTCTCTCTCTCTCTCTCTCTCTCTCTCTCTCTCTCACTCTCTCTTGTTCTCTCTCTCTCTCTCTCTCTCTCTCTCTCTCTCTCTCTCTCTCTCTTGTTCTCTCTCTCTCTCTCTCTCTCTCTCTCTCTCTCTCTCTCTCTCTCTCTCTCTCTCTCTCTCTCTCTCTCTCTCTCTCTCTCTCTCTCTCTCACCATGTTCCCATAGAAACGATCCATGGGAAACCACCTTTCATAAGAAGTGATTTAACATTACAGTAAACTAGTGGCTCCTCCCTTTCTCCCCAAACACACACACACAATCTCGCTGTGTATTAGAGCTTCTCTGATTTTTGGTCATTTCGTCCCTGACACTCGATTGAGGAACATCACACACTCACAGGTAGGACTGATTACTTTTACACACACACACACACACACACACACACACACACACACAGATGAATGACATTTAATTTTACATATGTAACATCATTGGAGATCAAGGATTAGGGTTTATGGATTAGGGTTTAGGGTTTAGACATTTTAGGAATTAAAGTGTGTTTAAAGAATTTGTAAAGGTATTTATTTAAATTCAAATTCAAATTTTATTCAAATTCAGATTGTATTTGTCACATACACATACAGAGTACGACATGCAGTGAAGTGTGTGTGTGTGTGTGTGTGTGTGTGTGTGTGTTTTTAACAAAGTAAAGTAAAGTAAAGGCACGGTAGAGAGGGGTTTCCCTATGACGTCACCCACCGGCGAAGCCCCGCCCCCTCCTCGTACAACACACAGAAACTGGTGGTTCCCGTTTTCGTTCTCGGATGCGCGCGCGATACCGACTGTCTCTCTTCTGCTCGGTGGAAATGCTTCGTGGTTATCTGTGAGTAGTGACTTAACACTGTTTAACACACACACACACACAAGAGCGTTTGTGTTTGTAGACTAAAGAAATTTGGGATTTGTGAAAAAAGTGATGTGTGTTTGTTTGGGAGGTTAAATCAGAACAAGGAAGATAAAACCCGTTCAGTGTGTGTGTGTGTGTGTGTGTGTGTGTGTGTGTGTGTGTGTGTGTGTGTGTGTGTCTGTCTGTTTGTGTTTGTTTGTTTGTTTGTGTCTGTTTGTGTGTGAGTGTTTGTGTATGTGTGTTTGTTTGTGTGTCTGTTTGTGTATGTGTGTGTTTGTGTGCTTAAATTGTGTGTGTGTTTGTGTGTAAAAGTGACTTGTGTGTTTATGTTTGTTTGGGAGGTTAAATCAGAACAAGGAAGAAAAAAACCCGTTCAGTGTTTCTGTGTGTGTGTGTGTGTGTGTGTGTGTGTGTGTGTGTGTGTCTGAGTGTGTACAGTACATTAATTAACTGTATTGTATCATGAGTGTATTACGGTATTATGAGCCTTTCAGTGTGTAATTGAGTTAATTTACTCAAAACCTGTGTTTGATTAAAAAGACAAGAGATAATTGTACACATAAATAATGCTTGATATTGTGTCAGTCTGCGTTGTGCTCGTGTCTCCATCAGTCTGTAATGAACTCAGTCATGACCTGTTGGTTCCTCATGAGCTCTCGGTTACACAATTCCACTGGACTATAAACTATTGTAGAAATGACATTTACACTTACTTATTATTATTAACTGTCCAGTGTCACTAAATGAGGATGAGGTTCCCTTCTTTGTCTGGTTCCTCTTAAGGTTTTTTCCTCACATAATCTCAGGGAGTTTTTCCTTCACCACCGTCACCTCAGACGTGATCATTAGGGATAAATGTTAGAGATAAATAATAACTTCATTTTAAACTCCAGAATTTTTATTCTGTTTCTATACATCTGTAAAGCTGATTCGAGACAGTGATAACTGTCAAAAGTGCAATACAAATAAACTGAAATAAATAAACGAAATATAATAAATTTCTGAAACCAGACCTCAAAAGACACCGCAGAGACATTTGTACATGTTTCTGTTTTTCATAGTTTTGTCTGTCCGAATCTGAACGACGTTTTGACCATCAGCAATGTCTTTTTGTTTTAATATCAAAATGTCGTAAACATTTAAATATTGATTACAGGTGGCACTGGCAACCCGAGGTCTTAGACAATGCTCTGGTTCCAAGACAAAATACTTTTACAGTCTGGAATGAGAGTCTTTTTCTGATCGTATCCTCTTAATTGTCTTTGCTGGTGCGCCAAAACTTCAGAACATTCAAACATCTTGTAAAAAGAAGACAGGAGCTGTTTTTAAAATGTAAGCAATCCTCCTTATTGTCTGTTGAACTAAAAATTCCTAGGAGATGTTTCAAACTCGTATTCGTACTGACAAATGTAGGTCGTAAGTGTATTCACAGCTTAGCTGATTTACTCACTGGACCCTGGCAAAGCTCACAAATAGAGCGTTGAATACAGACAACCAGTGAAAGAGCGCCTCCTAAAGGAAGCGCGCACTAAATCTTCCAGTAATGCAGCTCACCCACTGCAGCGCATCAGCCTACCACCTACGTAGGTTATCTTATCCTCGTTTTACAGGGTGCCAAAACTTATGTCACATAATAAAACACCAAGTTTTTTATTGGTCATGAGTCTTTATATGTAAATTTACTACAGTTCCTGTGTAAAAACAACAATAAAAATATTTGTATCTAGTTTCATAAACAAGACCATTGTTCTCAAATGTTTGTGTATTTGTGCATTTCATGGTAATCTATTAGATTAATTGTGATCTGTTAATTTTACACTATGAACATAAACAAAGTCCTGTTCTGTCTTTTTTATTTCATTGTTTTATATTCTCTTTTATATATAAAAAATTGGTCAAGTTTATGTTTTATTACAGAATGGCAGGAGGTTAGCTAGCATAAAGGTGCTAAAGGTTCTCAGGAACAGATTAGAAAAATATTCTTTTAATTGTGTGTTGTTTTTTTTAGCTAGCCTGTGTATTTTTCTGATGCTAGTTTGTGTTTTGTTTTGTGTTAACTATGATGCTAGGTGTTTTTTTTTTTAATGGTAGTATGGCATTTTAACACCCTGCTGATTCACTTTTAGCTTCGGTGCTGATGGTGCTAGTTTGCGTTTTAATTTGTTTACTCACAGCTAGCTAAATGCTAGCCTGTGTACTGTGATTCTAGTAACAAGAACAATAATAATTATTTGCTTCTTGCTAATTTTCTTACGTTTAGGTTCCTGTTAGTTGGCATCTCAGCGCTACTGCTAGTAAGCGCAGGTAAAAAACACACACACACACACACACACGTGTTATAGTAAGTAGACTAAAAGCTTATATATATGAGCTAGCATTGTAGGCTAACTGTGATCTCCACTCACAAGAAACAGTTTAAAAGGCTATTCTGAAGTCATGTGTTGTGTGTTTACAGAGAAAAGTCCTGTAGAAGTGTATCTGCAAGGGATTGTGGGTAGAAGTGTACATATGCGCTGTGTTCTGGACGGCCCACACAGCATTGATGGGGTTTACTTCCAGACGAAAGACAGTAATGGAAGTGTGGTCTTTATCAACGGGTATTACTCCAATAAACCGATTGATTTAAGAGATGAGTACGTAAATCGCACCATCATCAACAAATCGCAACTCAGCATGGAACTTCTCAACCTCACTCTAGACGATATGAGAGAGTACGAGTGTATCCCATTGTCCTTTAAAGATGAAAAAAATAAAACCAAGTTCCATCTTACAGTTACAGGTACACACACACAAACACACACAGAAATAAACCCTGCTAATGCTAATGTGCTTAGTATGACATTTAATCTGCTATTAATTCATTCTTGTATACCAGTAAGAGACAATTGGTGAAATTGGGCATTTCCTCTATATAGTATTGTAGAAAAATGAAAGATATATTTATGGTTGAGGTTTAAAAGTACACTCGCTGATCACTTTTAAAAGCTAGCCCTGATTCATCCTGATGTCATACTTCTGCTTGGTTCTTTCTACACTCGTGACTCATCGTCTCCTGCTGGGGACAGTCCCATTTAGATACCCTAAAGATTTGCACTTCCCAGAAAAAAACACAAAAAACATGTTAATGCCTAAGACTCATGCTTGCTTCAGTGGATAATCTCAACTGGAATCTTTAGATTTGTACCTAATATCTGTTGCTGCGATTAGAAAGAATGACTTGTGCTCATCCCAGGATTCTTATTCACAATCTGCACAAGTCATTCTTTCTAATCACAGCAACAGATACATTTGGTTTGAACTGAAGAATACAGGCACTGAGAGGTTAAGAGGAATGGTAAAAGGGTGAAGGGAAACGTAAGAGGATATGGGGTATGGAAAGATGGTAAGGGCAATGGGTAGAGCGTAAAGGGGCATAGTAAGAGGGTTAGAGGTTGGTAAGAGGGTAAGGGGTCTGGTAAGAGGTATGGTAAGATATTAAGGCTTATAGGGTTTGGGGAATGTTAAGGGGGTAATGTGGAATGGTTTGGGGTATACTAAGGGGTATGGTAAGAGGGTAAGGGGAATGGTAATGGGTATGATAAAAGTTTAAGGGGTATAGTAAATGGGTAAGGGGTATAGTAAAAGGTTAAGGGGTATAGTAAAAGGTTAAAGGGTATAGTAAAAGGTTAAGGGGTATAGTAAGTGGGTAAGGGGAATGTAATGGGTATGACAAAAGGTTAAGGGGTATAGTAAAGGGGTAAGGGCATGGTAAGAGAGTAAGTTACATGGTAAAAGGTTAAGGGGTAGAGTAATTGGGTAAGGGTAATGGTAATGGGTATGATAAAAGGTAAAGGGGTATATTAAGAGGTAAAGGGGTAGTAAGAGGTTAAGAATAATGGTAAGGGGTATAGTAAGTGGGTAAAGGGTATGATAAAAGGTTAAGAGGTATAGTAAAAGGTAAAGGAATGGTAAGAGGGTAAGGGGTATAGTAAGAGGGTAATGGGTATGACAAAAGGTTAAGGGGTATAGTAAAGGGGTAAGGGCATGGTAAGAGAGTAAGTTACATGGTAAAAGTTTAAGGGGTAGAGTAATTGGGTAAGGGTAATGGTAATGGGTATGGTAAAAGGTAAAGGGGTATATTAAGAGGTAAAGGGGTAGTAAGAGGTTAAGAATAATGGTAAGGGGTATAGTAAGTGGGTAATGGGTATGACAAAAGGTTAAGGGGTATAGTAAAGGGGTAAGGGCATGGTAAGAGAGTAAGTTACATGGTAAAAGGTTAAGGGGTAGAGTAATTGGGTAAGGGTAATGGTAATGGGTATGGTAAAAGGTAAAGGGGTATATTAAGAGGTAAAGGGGTAGTAAGAGGTTAAGAATAATGGTAAGGGGTATAGTAAGTGGGTAAAGGGTATGATAAAAGGTTAAGAGGTATAGTAAAAGGTAAAGGAATGGTAAGAGGGTAAGGGGTATAGTAAGAGGGTAAGGAGTATGGCATGATGGTAAGTGTGTGATGACAACAGGTATACAGCAGACGTGAACCTTTTTGACACCAAGCATCATCAGCCAGACGATCCAGATTGTTGTGCCCCATAATCGACAAATCTATATTGATTTTTGTCAAAACCTTTTCTCTGATTCTACTAAGGTTACTTAATCATCCCCTTCATGTCTCTTACAGCTAACTACAGCATTCCCAACATAACTGTCCACGGTTGCGGAATCGACCCAGGTGCCCATAACTGCGTGATTACTTGCTCCTCATCAGGAGGATTCCCCAAAAGCAATGTTACCTGGAATGTGGCTGGGGGCAACATGAGGAGGGAAGAAGGAGAACTTGTATTAACGCAAGACAAACATTTAAAAGTTTGGAACGTGACTCAGTATGTTGCGCTTAACTGCAGCCGAATGCTTAACATAACCTGCTCTGTTGGGGGAGTTGTGTCACAGGCTGTCAGTGTGTGTGAGTACTGTACACACACACACACACACACACAAGCATATAGTCACTACAAGAAATGTCTGAATGCTAAAAACTAATCCTGTGCTCGTGTGTGTGTTCATGCCCACAGGTCTACCTGTGCATGTCATCGACATTACAACAGTTGCGTGTGCAGTGCTGTTGCTGGTGTCCTTTGTAATTGTGATTATTGTTGTCATAAAGTGGAGAACAAGACCGGTCAGAATACCCTCAGGTAAACACACACAAACACACACACATACACAGATTTATTATATAGTACAATCAGCTGTAGCAAGACTAGCTAAAAAATAAAAGACACCAGGAACCTTTTACAAACTGTTTAACATTAAATATAACTATAACTGGATAAAAAAGTATGACATCATTGTTTAACAAATAGAATTAGATACGAAGGAACAAATAGAGTAGTGTCATGAAGCGGTGGGTAAAGAGTTAATGTTAATACTCCTGAGATGAAGATATTCCTATAACAGGAACTGAGTGATAGGAATGTTGCTATGGTGACGGTTCGGTTGTAATTTTATTGATCGTCGGTCTCTGTTTGTTTCACAGAAAATCGCGCAACAGATGCCGAGCTTGCAAGTTTAAAGTGAGTTTGAAAGTGTGTTCCACACCCACACACACACACACACACACTGTGCTGTGAACTGATAGAGGACAAAATGCTGAACAGTGCTGTGTGTGGTTGTGTGTGTTTCGTTTTTTTCTCCAATTAGCTCAGGTCAGGCTGGATGAACACGGCAAAACACACACTTTCTGAAAACTTGAACTGAAGGTCCGTGTGTGTGTCTGTGTGTGTGTTTGTGTGTGTGGTGGGCAGATGAAGGAGCAGATGGGCCGACCGAACGTCTACACACACTCTCCAGCTAACGGACAAGTGCAATTTAAAGTCAGACTGTGGCTACTGAAAAGACAACCGCAGTACAACTCTTAAACTTTTTTTTTTTTAGCTTTAGGAAAACATTTTTTTTTCTTTTTAAAAACTTTTTTAATGAAATGTGATATTTCATATTTGACACGATGATATATTATAAGACTGACAATGTTAGCGTGCATGATTCAGGCCCGTAACAGATCAATTAGCTTTACAGTAAAATAACGTTTGTGTAGATTAGCTTAACACTCGTCCAGTATAGAATTTATCTTGGATAACTTAGACTGCATTTATAGACTACATTTGAGATGCCATTATCTACATGGAGATATAATCACTTAACATATCGGCTTGCTAGCTAGCTAGCTACTGTAGTGCAAACATAGTTTAACGGGAAATCAATTCAAGACAGACATGTTTGTGTAAAAACCTCTCAGGGAAAAGAAGTATTATATTATGTATTTCTTTCTTAACCTTAAAGGGATGGTTTAAAGTCCACAGGATTTATTCCTGTGATTACTTTTAAAACATGTACACTCTGTGAGATGTAGTGCACTATTTAAACCGTAAATATACCTCTCAGAATAAAGAGCGCAACACTGGACATCGGACACAGCTACACCGACGGCTGATTCCAGAGTCGACTCAGTTTGGGAATCGTTGGAATCGATTCGTTGAGTCGATTCCTTATAAAAGTTTTCTCTATTCCAGAAACCAAAACAAAGGAGAAAAGTTATCCATCAGAATTTGCAGTGCAATATTAATTAAGTGCACGATGCAGCTACAGACTGCCATTAAACATATACTACTGAGCAGTGTTTTGCTAATTTATTTCTTCCATGTTGAATCTGACGATCGGAAAATAAATGCCGATGTTTTAGCACTAAATAGTTCAACTCTGGATATTAACTAGCTAGCTACTAGTTAGTTAAAGTGGCTACGTTGTTTTCTAATATTTTGTTTAATTTGGGCATTTGTGGCACACAAATTCAGCTGGCAAGTCAAATTAGAGAGCAAATGTCGCAAGCTAGCTAAAGTGTGCCTGATTAACTTCCGACAGCTGCTTTGGCTATGAGTTGTGGTTTAATCGTTTGTTTGTTTTTGTTTTAATGATGTATGTTAAATGTTGGACGTGTGTTGTGAAGGCACGAGGTGTGTGTGCCAGCTACATCGTCACTGTGTGGAAACAAGTCCTGTGCTTTGGATTAGCACAGAACCCCCAGAGTGTTCCAGAACACTGAACAATTTTTGCTCTACTACTTTTAAATGCATTTTACTGTTCAACTAAGAATCATTCTGTGATCATTCATCATACTGTTGAATCGAATCATTCGCTAGCTAGCATAAATAGAGTGGTCTACATGTTGATACATTCACAGTGTAGGCGTGGCTAATGCTAGCATTTTCCTAACGCTAGTTCTCACAGTTTTTATTCACTTTAAGGAAAGTTCTCTAGATTTTTTTTTTATTATTGCCACGCATTACACGTACGTGTACTCGTGTGTGTACATATATATATATATATATAAAACGGAGATGCTTGGGAGTCTGTTCTATGTTCTCCATCATCAATTTACTTTAAGAACAAAAGATCATCTCTTCAGTGTGGACATAAAAACACTGTGCTTGTACACAGGAAGCCTTATGATGTTCCTGAACGTTCTGATGTTTCATTTTGTAAATGACATTCGTTCATTTATGGCAATTGTATTTATATCAATAAAAATATTCGTTTTTTTTTTAAAATCATCTGTGTTTGAAATTCTTCACACACACACACACACACACACACACGCACACGTGTCAGAAAACCAGAGTTTAATTCCATACAAAATCATTTAAATAACAAACCTGTTTTATATTTTGCTGATGTTTTTACAAAGATAAATTAGCATTTTACAATATTACAACAAAATTAAAAGCTACAAAAATACCCAACACACAATAATCTAGAAGTACTCGACAGCCTTCTAAACAAATGTGTGTGTGTGTCTGAGGCACTTTAGTAAAAGTTTGCAACATGACAAACATTCATACATTCACTTCAGCGATTGTCTTGCATTTTACATTGTGTGTGTGTGTGTGTGTGTGTGTGAGACGCTTGCCCAGGAGGACATTTGTTCTATCATGACTTCACCAGTCTGTCATAAGTTCACCCTAAATGTTTAAGACCAGGAAAGTTCTAGAAAGTCCACATCTTTTCACTACATAGTGCATTATTTAGGGAGTGTTGTCATTTTCTAGTCACATGTTCTAGAAGCACACTGGAGAACAGTGCTTTAACCTGGATTGGAAGGCTAAGCCTGAAATGTTCTAGTCTAGAACACCAGTCTCCAGTCTCGCTGAGATTTGCTTTTTAATCCTAATTAATAACGGAACAGCATAATGTGGTCAGGATAGTCAAAAAAAAAAAACAACCAACAACCCAATCCCTGAAACCTGTCGGAAGATACTTTTAATGTTTAATGAGAAAGTTAAGCATTGTTTCCTTCGCTAGTTATGCTAGCTAGCAAACGCAGATGTTGTCATTTTAATTTAGCTCTCGAACAAACTCTAGTTAGCACTGTTTGTGTTGCGGGATCATTAAGCAGCCATGATTGCGTAGTGCATCCAAGATGTACGCTAAAATTTATTTTACCTCAATTTTGGATATGATGCTAACTCTAAACTTTGTGTCTCGAAAAAAGTAAATGCTTTGTCACAGAACAAAGTGTCCTTTTTCTGAAGTTAGCTAACTGCATTTGTAGGAAAATCAGATTGAGAACGATGACTTTTTTTTGTTTAGTGTCAACAGTCAAGTTCTCTTCAGACCTACATGCTAGCAGAGCCAGACACACTTGAGGTAAGCGTTAGAGTCTGTTAGATTAGCTTCTAGTTAATTCTCCACTTGTGCCAATACTTCAGCCTGTATCTCTGATACCTCTGCAGTTTTCATTTGTTTAGTTTGATTCTACTTGGCTTTTAATCTCTGCATTTTTTTCTCCTTCTTTAAAGTAGACTGTGAAAGCTTCTTCCTGTGGCACAAAAATCTGACATTGTGAAAACCGTCCGTTTCCTCTGAGAAGCATTCAAAATAAACCTAGCCACATGAAATGAGGAACCACATAGAGTAAGAGCTGAAGTACATGAGCATGCTGACAGACCATTAAATATTCGATTAGCGTCAGTTCTTCGTGCCCACAAACGCACTTTCATTTCCTGTAACAAAAACAGTGATTATCAAGAGAAAAAAAAACCCAATACTGCATTAGTGTTAAAGTTTCCTAACTGACGGAGTCTCCTGGGTCTCACTGAAACCTTTGGGGAATATTTTAGCACAGTAGCAATTTTTCATTTATGATGCTTTTCATACCAAGGCATAAAAAGTCCTAATTGAGGATTTTTCGAGGATCTTCCGAATTCGCTGTTGTTGTTTTTTTGTCCTATCAAAACACACGTTAGTTTTTTTTCATGACGCATTTTGCATTTTAGTTTCTATGGGACAGTTTTCTGAAGTTTTCCCTACACAAGGTTAAACTCATCAGTAAATAAATAGCCTTAAAATCAGGTACTTAAAAATATTCAGTAATAACCCATCCAGATTTAAAATGTGGATTCTGGTTATTTGTTTCACAGGAAACAACAAAAGGGGATATAATGTAGGAGAGAATAATGGAGGACACAATGTCCCATAATGCACTGCATGCAAATGATAGTGTTGCTGGTGTATGTGAACTATATAGTGAACATAGTGCAGGGTTGAGGATACATCCACATTAGAGTGAGCTGTAACGAAACCGAACCACTTCTGAACGTCTGGTTCACAGATCAGTGCTACATGGTGCTAATGGCTGAGGAGCTGGTGAGTAGGACTCCATTTTACATACAGCGAGTCGAATGCTAAACCAGGCTTTTAGAATCCAATTGCAGGAGATTGATGGCTGTGGTCTTGATGCGAGGTAAATGTTGCTGTTTACTGAGGAGAGGAAAAACTCCGCTCTATTTCCCAGGTGTCTTTGCTGCATTGTAGATAAAACCTACCACAATGTGAGGAGTGGCAGGAGGTCTGAGAAGACAAGGCACTTCAGTTCAGATCGTTGTCCGGTGACTGCGAACCGGGGAAGCAGCACTGCTACTTCCTGCCACCTCTTGGTTTCCTGTCAGGATACAACTTCCTATTGCATCTTCCTGCACTTTTTCTACTGCGCCATATTGTCCAGTGTAAGAATAAAAAACTTGTCCAGAGAGAACAGCGATGCAGTAAGAGGCACATTGACAGCAAGTGTCCACTAGATGTCGCTCTGTCCATGTCACGTCGTGTCTCACGGCCTCACACTACAGTCTCATTCCCTTTACCGTTGCTGTTTTTGTTGGTGGGAGTCCGTTGTGTGTTGCTCTGTGGGCAGAGTAGGCGTATCCAGCGACGTTTCCAGGTCTGCAGTGTCTTGGCAGACCACACCCACATGCCACAGGTTACTCCCACCAGCAAGGACATGAAGATCCTGAGCATCTCAGCAGCGGCGTACGAGTCACTCGGTGCTTGCTGAAAGTCAGACCAATTTGAGATGCGGTAGAAATAGCACGCCACAACACAGGATGCTGGGACAGTGTAGAGTACGGAAAAGACACCTATCTTCACCATAAGGCGCTCCAGTTTGTCAGTCTTGGCGCCATCCTTCTGCAAGTTGGACCGTATCTTAAACAGCGAGACAAGTCCGGCGGCAATAAACAGCGTCCCCACTGCCAGATAAGTAAACAGAGGTGCCACTACGAAACCGGTGAGTGCCTCCAGGTTCTGGTTGCCGACGTAGCAAAGGCCGGTGAGGTCATCTGCATCAACCAGGCGCATGACAAGCACCACTATGGTTTTAATGGCCGGGATGGCCCACGCCGCCACGTGGAAGTAGGAGCTGTGCATCTCGATGGCCTCGTGTCCCCACTTAAGTCCTGCTGCTAGGAACCAAGTTAGTGTGAGGATCACCCACCATACAGAGCTTGCCATACCAAAAAAGTAAGCTAACAAGAAGACCACAGCACAGCCCGAGTTTTTCAAACCATCCCTTGCTAGGACAGGGACAGCAGCCTCATCAGCATCACATGACACACGCTCACGTCCAGCTGCTAGCAACACCAGAAAGGCGGCACTGTACGCGTTGTAGCACATGCTCAGAAAAGCAATGGGACGCTCTGGGTAGGAGAACCGTCCTGAGTCCAGCAGGAATGTCAACACCGTGAAGGAGGTGGAGACGAAGCAAAGCCCCGCCCACAGTGCCATCCAGGCATCTGCAAATGTCTTGGCAGACCGGCTGTATAATCCGGAGTCGTAGCCACACTGCAGCACACAGGAACTGCTGCGCTTTGACCACACATAGCGGTCTGGGGGAGCGGGGTCATCACCAGGGTCATGGTCAAGAGGGATGCACTCAGCGTCAAACCCGTGGCGCGGCCGCAGCGTGCGCACAGATGGAAACCGGACGTCGTCCTCGTCCTCCTCACCCGGACCCTCCATGCACATGTGGGCGTGATCATTCGTGGGTGGGAACAAGCTGCAGTTCAGCAGGTCAGGCCACGAGAAACCAAACTCCTGCAGCACAGGCAAACATTTCCTCTGCACGGACAGACACATGCTGCCACATGGACCAATCAGCTCCGGAACCTTCTCCGTACACATCGGTGCGTAGACTGAACACAGGAAGAACTAACAGAGTGACACAGATGGAGAAAGAGATCGATTTTTTTGTAATTAAATATTATTTTTTTATAGTACATTTCTATATTCATCAAACCAGTACAGAAACATAGAAGGAACTAAATGCATGAAGAACCTCTGAGGTGAGTGAAAGTGAGACTTTTGGTACCTCAGTGTCCCTCAGAAAGACCACAAAATCTCTTGGTGAGCTGGAAATTATTTTACCTGATACTTAAAAAAATTACCTGTTTCTCTCTCTCTCTGTGAGTGTGTGTGTGTGTGTGTGTGGTAAATCTGAATATCTTTCCTTCTCAGATCTACTTTTTTAGCTGGTTAACTTAAACCACTATTCCATTTTGTACACTACCAAAATGCTGTGCTGCAATTCTGTACTTCTCTTAAAGGTGGGACCAGGAACTTCTCCAGATGTTTTCCCACAAGAGACATTTTATTTTCTGGGGTGAGTTCCAGGAACCTCTTTAGTTAACCTGCTTGAGATTCATTACATTTTTTGCAGTTATTCGGGGCTTTCCGTTCTGAACGTTGCTCGTTATTCGAACACAAGCGTAACAGTTGACTGACCCTCTTCCCAAACAGATTTAGGAGAAACAAGCAGGATTGCTTAAGCTACAACTCACGATCTGCTTCGCTTACACAAGTGTCAGGCCAAACATGCCTAAGTGACATACTGCAGGCTGAACCGGTGACAGTTCATCAGACCTGGTTTTCTATCACAGGAACTCTAATGGTCATTGTTTCTACAGTCCATGGGAAACACCAACCAGGAACTCTTTTTGGAAATGTGGAAAATTCTTTAACTCTACAGACAGTTTAAGGGTTGGTCGGTTTGGGCAAGAATGTGTCAACAGAACAACACGCTTCAGCGAAATATAGAACGATTGTTCAAAACAATATCATCTCAAATTACTGCCACATTCTTCTACCTTATTCGGATGGGATTAGTTTTGTAAGCGAGGCTGTTTTTTTTTTACCGGCTACTGTCGCTGGAATTTACAAACTCTGTTGCCTTCTTTCGCCTGCTGTATAGTTATATATCAGCGCTACACACTGAGTTATATAGAACCTTAGTGTAATATATTCGGAGTATGATATGATGAGCCCTTGAGCTGACGTCAGGTTTACACACTTATAACAGAACACACTGCACACTACAAGTTACAGGACAGATGGGAACTAAATGTCCTCACAAGGACAGGAACATCTGACAAGCTTCACTTTGATTTAATTACATATAAATTTAATGTAACTACTCAGGAGGACTGAAGGTTTCTTTTACATGGAAGTTTATCATTAATGAGCTTCAGCACTAATTATGTCAACCTGTGTGTGTGTGTGTGTGTGTGTGTGTGTGTGTGTGTGTGTGAGCATTTTCCTTCTTGTATTTCACTGTATATTTCACACACGCACAAACACATACACACACACACTTCCAGAAACATTCTCTCTTTCAGACACAAACACACACATGCAGAAACTCTCTCTCCCACACACACACACAGGCGCACAGACCAAAAGATATGCATCAACTACCAACACACACACAAACACTTCCAGAAACGTTCTCTCTTTCACACACACACACACACACACACACACACACACACATGCAGAAACTCTCTCTCTCACACACACACATACACAC
>NC_083474.1:1315563-1318063 GCF_030014155.1 Tachysurus vachellii
TCAACATGATTTGCACAGGACTGCACTATCCTGAATCCCTCCAAACCGTGTCCCAATCCTGTGTTAAACATTTCCTCTATGGAACAGAACTCCCAAATCACACAGATCACATAAATATCCAAACCATTTCAAACCCCAAAGACCTCCAGTCTTCCTTGTTAGCTAGCTACTCTTCAGTGTGTTCTTTTTTCATGCAATAGGAACGGGTGCTAGGAGGCAGTACGATGCGTACTTGAGAAGCCAAATCGTGACATTTAAGGAAAAAAAAGTAAATAATGACAAATGTTTCCAAGAAGAAGATCCAAAATCTGGAAATGAAAACCAGGCTAAGGTCAAATACAATAATCTGAGGTGAAAACACCAAAGAGTTCTCAGGTAAACAGGCCAAAGTTGTGGATCAGACAAACACAGAATTACGGCTCAGAACTTAGTGGCCATGTGCTTTATATAGTCTATGAGCAGGATATGAACATACCAGTGTGTGTTTATGGTAAGTTGTAATTTGTGAGGTGTAATAACATCATTTTCCATCTTGACACATTCTACGTGCAAAAAGGAAAAAAGTGTCCGCCTTCACAAAAGGGTGTCTTCTGTTTGCTTCTTCGGTCAGAGCTTATAACAATAATTTAACCACAATCTTTTACAAAACACTTACAGACCTGAGTGGCTGCTGGTTCTGTTCTACTGTAGTGAACTTCAAAGATTCACAACACACCACAACAGTCAAGAGCAAGAGGCTAGCAAGTGGACAACGTCGAGTATCTGGTTAACTTTAGTTGTAACTCTAAACTCTGATATGCATTATGCAAATGTTTTATGGAAATCTTTGCTTCTCGCTCCTGGAGTAGTTACCTGGAGACTTCTGGATGTGGAGATACAGCACGAGTGACTCTTCTCTCTTTGGTGTGTTCTTTCATGGCTGGATTTGGGATGGACTGAGGAGATGCTCTTTTTGGTGGTGACTAACCAGATAGTCTGAAAGCATCTATCAGGTCAAAGTAGGACGCAGGGATCTCTAAGACACTAACTCACAGAGCAGGTGAACCCAAAGTAGTGAGATTCCTGCCTCTGGTGCACATCTGGTCATATTTCTTTCACCCCATGGTGATTCATCTCATTGGAACATTCTGGCTACTTCCTCATCCAGGAAGCTCCTTTCTGCCCCTAGGGTTGATGAGTGCGGGAAAGTATCTAAAACGGGAGCATCAGGAAATACATACAGGAGAAGTACTTATCTTCTCATCTAGTTTGGGAGTGGTCTGGTGGCTCACCTGGTCACAATATGTTTCTTTGGGTCTCAAAATGCAAATCCTCCTTCACACACACACACACACACACACACACACACACACACACACACACACACACACACACACACACACTCCAGTATGCCCTACTACAGAAACGGCTTCAAGTGTAAGTCATCACAGCATGAAAGCTCTGTTTGTAGTAACTCATTTAAGTCCGTTCACTGGAAGAAATGGTGGCCTGGCAGTGTTGCTTCATTCCACCCATTTTCTGCCACAAAAGTGTGTGTGTGTGTAACATCAGTGAATAACCCATTGTTAACTTGTTTTAACAAGCATAATCTTTCGCATGCATACTTTCCAGAGACCGGGATGATCAAAACCCTCTCGAAAGTCCTGCAAAAACTCTGTGAACGTTTGTTGTAGATTTGTCTGATCAAAGGTGGCAGTCAAAAATGGGTGAGCTCTTCTTCTTAGGGGCAAAAACACCAGTCGGATTTTATCCTCATCCCTTGAATAAAGAGATGGAGAGCTTGCAGCAAGGATGGATAAATAGTTAGATAGATAGATAGATAGATAGATAGATAGATAGATAGATAGATAGATAGATAGATAGATAGATAGATAGATAGATGTGTGTATGTGTCTTTGTGTCTGTGTGTGTGAGTGTGTGTGTATGTGTGAGTGTATGTGTGTGTGTGTGCGTGTGTGTGTGAGTGTGTGTTTGTGTGTCTTTGTGTCTGTGTGTGTGTATGAGTGTATGTGTATGTCTATGTGTGTGTGTGAGTGGTTGTGTGTGTGTGTGAGAGTGTGTGTGAGTGTGTGTGTGTGAGTGGTGGTGTGTGTGTGTGTATGAGTGTGTGTGTGAGAGAGTGTGTGTGAGTGTGTGTGGGTGGTGTGTGTGTGAGTGTGTGTGTGAGTGGTGGTGTGTGTGTGTGAGAGTGTGTGTGTGTGAGTGTGTGTGTGTGAGTGTGTGTGTGTGTGTGTGTGTGTGTGTGTGTGAGTGTGTGTGAGAGTGTGTGTGTGTGTGTGTGTGTGAGTGTGTGTGTGTGTGTGTGAGTGGTGGTGTGTGTGTGAGAGTGTGTGTGTGTGTGTTTGTGTGAGAGAGTGTGTGTGTGTGTGTGTGAGTGGTGGTGTGTGTGTGAGAGTGTGTGTGTGTGTGTGTGTGTGTGTGCATTTTCATCAGAGAGATCTAGACATGGCATAAGCGCATAACCCTTGTATTCCTGGAAGAACCTCAGGATCCCAGGATG
>NC_083474.1:1335563-1340563 GCF_030014155.1 Tachysurus vachellii
CCATGACTTTATCTTGTTATTAATACAGACCCATAGCTGCATAGAGTCAGGGTCATTGTGGTAAGAGCTAGGACTCTGGGGTTGTGGCAAACAGGTGATAAGGGGCCATAACTTGTGCGCAAACTTTACAGGACTGAATATCATTTTTGAATGCAGAGGAGGTGTCTTGTGGCTGGTAAGGTGGTTGGTTTATTTACCCTGAATGGCCTCTCTGGAAGACATAGTTTCTCATGCGGCCTGATAGATAAGTCACCAGCTGCTGATAGACGTTCCAGGGCGAGATGTTTGAGGCCGAATTGGCAGAAGGTTTAGGGGTTCTTTGGGGACATAAATATGAGAGAGAGAGAGAGAGAGAGAGCATTAGCAGTCATGTTCTGAGAACCTTAGCAGTTGTGAGTAAAGACCATGACCAATCTAGCTTGGCAAGAAGTGAGACATTGGACCCTCTGGATGTATTCCAGGTGACATAGTAAAGATGTCTATCTTAACGATTTGCCTTTGCAGACAGAACAATTCCATTTCACTACTTTGGCATCCATCTTGATCATGTGGTACTGGTGTACTAGTGCCAACAAGGGTATAAACTGTAAACAGATGATTCTACTGCCCTATCAGTGTATATGAATCCATTTGAACGGAGATTCGTCTCCTTCAGAGATGCAAATGAAGTTTTATGTAATTCTCGGTCCTATCCTGGTATACAGTATGCCGTATATGCAGTTGCCCCAGTTGAGTTATGCACCAGGGGCAAGGGCTGATGAAATTTCACAGTCAGAACTTTGAGTTCTTGGTAATCAATGCAGTCCTTCACCCATTTTTTCCCACATTGAAGCAGGGTTTCGCTCAATCTGGGGTTAGAGATGGCTGAATAAACCCCTCTCTCAGGGCTTGATTTATTTTTCCATAGCTGCATAGTTTCTATTAAGAGATTAAGAATATGGTGTAGTGGCTCATAGCGGAAAGTCAACGGTACAATCCTAGAGTCTGTAGTGACCATGTTTGGTTGCTTCTTTCTTACTAAACAGCTCTTCTAGCTCACAATGCTCCCAAGGGACTTGTATTCCCAGTTTAACGGCAGCGATTTTATGGAGCTTTAGTCACACCAAGGTCCCAACAGTCCTTAAACTTGCTCAACCAGACTATAATCTCACTGCAAGTCCTGGGATCATCTGGATTATGCTTTTCCAACCAGGATAATCCATAAAACAACAGAATATTGAGCTGAATAAGCGACATTGAATTCAAATGTCTCTTTCAATGACAAATCATGTAATCAGGTACACAGGGGTGGTACAGGGCGACTTGTTCCCTGTTTGATCCTGAACTCCGTTTACTGTCTCACACGTTCTCCTCGTATCTGTCTGGGTTTAATCTGGTTTCGTTCCCCTTCCCAAAGAAACACCACTAGGTGGATTGATGACTCTAAACTGCCCCTAGATGTTAGTGATACCCCTGAACGAGTGTTTGACTGAGATAGTTTTAAGATGATCTCTCTTATGCTGAAGTGGATCAGCAAGCACTGAGCTGCTTAGCATGTTTTAGGTTGTAAGATACAACTGTTTTTGATGTTGCTGCTCTCCTTACGGTTCGAGTGACCGCTCTGTGAGTCACGTCCACGGTCTCTGTTCTGCAGACAGCATCCAGAAGCCTCGTGTAACTAATAGCAGAGCCCAGCTACAGGGAACACGTCTGCAAGGAGTTTATTAATCAAACAATAAGCACAATCTGGGTGGTAGGTTACACGCAGAATTCAAACAAGAATCATGAAGTAAGTAAAGACATAAACAGCTCAGCTTAGGTTTGCAAACCTGGAGGTGGATAAACATAGAAATAGACACAATCATGAGGCGTTTCCTCAGTCAGGAGGTCTGGAGTGGTTAGAATTTATTTTAGTACATGTGGATATCATTTTTTATGCTCACCTCACAACCCCTCATGTTACAGTGTTGGACTATTGATTGGAAGGTTGTGAGTTCAAGTCCCAGGGCCACCAATACCCCTTTTCCACCAAAAAGAACCGGGTGCTGGTTCAGAGCTTGTGCTGGTGCTGGTTCAAAGTTGGTTCCACTGGCGAACCTTCTAAGAACCGGTTTGTCTTTCCATCGGTTGAGCATCACAGAGCCGAGTCTGACGTCACTGTATACGTGTCACGTCACACAGCAACGTTAGCGCAGCAGCGACAAACACAAACACAACGTCAACAATGGCGGATGTTGCTTTACTGTTAATACTCATGGCTTTGTGAACCTACATTAACACCCAAACGCGGCGAATCCAACGTGTACGTGCAGCTCCGTGTAATCTGTATAAACGCAGGTTGTAATGGAGAAAGTACATAACGTTATTTTATCATTAACACAGAAAAATAAAGTTAGCCTTAGCATGTAGCTACCTACTATCATGTGTGCTGATAACTGGACATATTACGGTACTAATACATTAGTATACATTTACGGCATTTAGCAGACACACTTATCCAGAGTGACTTACAACTGAGCAACAAGGGCCTTGTTCAGAGGCCCAGCAGTGGCAGCTTGGTGGACCTGGGGTTCAAAACCATGACCTTCCTATCAGTAGCCCAACACCTTAACCACTGAGCTACCACATCCCTGTATACTTAAGGCACATTATCAAATGTGCTAACAGTAGCCCCGCCCACAGCCCCGCCCACAGCCCCGCCCACAGCCCCTGTTTCTTAAGTCTAGACCAGCAACGTTTTGGTGCTACTTAAGAACCACTTTTCCTGGTTCAGAGCCGGTGCTTCGGCTGTCGAAAAAGAAAGAACTGGTTCTAAATTAGGCTCCGAACCAGCACTCAAACTGCCTCGGGGGAAAAGGGGCACAAGCTGCCAGTGGTGGGGACCTGAGCAAGGCCCTTAACCCTCAATTACTTAGCTGTATAAATGGATAAGGGCGTAAATGTAAATGAAGCAGGTTCAGATCTACAGAGACCCAGAGTTTCGTCCATGATAATGACACTAACTCTAACGTTGTAGCAGGACTCACAGAAGGTGCAAGAAGGTGAAGAACAGAGGAAGCAGAACTGTAGAGGAACTTAAATAACAACAAGGAGAATTGTGCAGGCAGATAGCGAGGAGCTGGCTCTCAGTTTGGGAAGCTTGGTGTTAATTATTTAATTAGCTTCCGAGGTAGAATTTGTTGTTTAGCTTAATTTGTCTTCATAGTGTGATTTTTTTAAAGTATGAACGTTTTAAACTAAAGGCGTTGGACTTCAGCAGCCTGTGTGCTTGTGACTCCATGATGTTTTTTTCTCAGACTACATTAAAATCACTCAGCATCATCATCTTCACGAATTTCCATCTCTCACTACCTCTTTCTCCGCTGTCCTTCTGTCCCTCCATCTGTTTCTCCGTCTGTTTCTCTCTCTCTATGAAAACAAGTTGAAACATTTCAATATTTTGTTTCCACGCTGCCATATTTTTTCTCATCTTAATGTTCAGCAGGACTGCTTATCAATCAACACACACACACACACACACACACACACACACACACACACACACACTGTCCTTCTCACTTTGTTGTACATGGTGAAAACTCCACACACACACACACTGTCCTTCTCACTTTGTTGTACATGGTGAAAACTCCACAGACACACACACACACGCGCGCGCGCGCGTACTCACACGCACACACACACACACACACACACACTGTCCTTCTCACTTTGTTGTACATGGTGAAAACTCCACACACACACACACACACACACACACACACACACACACACACAAAGAGACATCTGGAACTAGTTTCTAGCTGACCGCAACACACTGAACAAATCAGCTTCACACACACACGTACACACACACACCACTGAACTGCAGCTCTTCTAACAAGCAGCTAATTTATGGGAGTCTGTCTTTCTGTTAGTGTTTCTGTCTCTGTAAACATGTGTGTGTGGGTGTGTGTGGGTGTGTGTGTGTGTGTGTGTGTGTGTGTGTGTGTGTGTGTGTGTGTGTGTGTGAAAGAGAGAGAGAAAGAGAGAGAGGATTTCCTGCAGTTTATAATGTCCTGCTGATTTCACACTCTGATTTACTGTCTAAACATGACATCTCTGTAAAACAACACACGTGTGTGTGTGTGTGTGTGTGTGTGACACCACATGATCTTCGACAGTAGTGTTATCCTTTTCCTGTGTTCAGCTATTTTAATGTGTAGTTTCCAAAACTGAACTATGTACACTCTTTCTTTCTTTCTTTCTTTCTTTCTTTCTTTCTTTCTTTCTTTCTTTCTTTCTTTCTTTCTTTCTTTCTTTCTTTCTTTCATTCTTTCTTTCTTTCTTTCTCCACTTATTTACCACTTCTTCCTCATGTTCAGTAACACTGGCAGGTTACCACGACTCCTGCAGGTTCTCAGGTTTCCCAGCTGCCTGTAGGTGAATTCAACCGGCTTCATAAATGGAAAGTTGGAGCTCTGAATGATGTCATTTTCGTCCTCAGTGAATTTGAGCTATTAAAGTCGGGGGGTGTGTGTGTGGGGGGGGGGGGGGGAGAGAACACAGACTCCTTCCACTGTTCCTACAGTTAGAAGTGAACATGTCTGTAGTGATCTAAAGCACATGCTGGTGTATATGTGTGACTGCTGCTGATGCTGTGAGCAGCCACAGTAACTGATGTGACATCCGCTGGGTTTCTCCAAGCAGCAAAGTGTGATACAGCAGATGATGTAATGCATTAAAGTTATAGACTGTGTACATTAGAGAACATTACACTAATGATGGGATACTAGAATACTGTCTGTCTGTCTGTCTGTCTGTCTGTCTGTCTCTCTCTGTCTGTCTGTCTCTCTCTGTCTGTCTGTCTGTCTGTCTGTCTCTCTCTGTCTGTCTGTCTGTCTGTCTGTCTGTCTGTCTGTCTGTCTCCCTCTCTTTCTCTCTGTCTGTTTGTCTGTCTGTCTGTCTGTCTGTCTGTCTGTTTGTCTGTCTCCCTCTCTCTCTTTCTCTCTGTCTGTCTGTCTGTCTGCCTCTCTCTCTCT
>NC_083474.1:1343063-1350563 GCF_030014155.1 Tachysurus vachellii
GTGTGTGTGTGTGTGTGTGTGTGTGTGTGTGTGTGTGATCCAGTGTTGTACCACTTAATGTGGGCCCACAAAGTCTGATCTCACTTCCTTTCCTTAAAAACAGTAAACAGATCCGTCTCTCTCTCTCTCTCTCTCTCTCTCTCTCTCTCTCTCTCTCTCTCTCTCTCACACACACACACACACACACACACACCTATCATGCACAAAGAAGGGGTGATGGAGGAGGCTTGGTATTAAATTCATGGCTTTGAGCTAGCTGCTAATGACGCTGTGTGTGTGTGTGTGTGTGTGTGTGTGTGTGTGTGTGTGTGTGTGTGTGTGTGTAGTGTGTATGTCTTAGGACTGACCTGATCAAAAACAGAGCCACAACTCAGGATTAGGGGCTAAGGGCCCTGAAGATGTAACAAGCAGGATTAAACTTTAATCTGGTTTAAAAGTCGATGAACCATAAAATTCCATTTAAGACTAAATTTAATCCCTGTTTAAGTTTTACAGAAATCAGATCTACTTCACCGAAGGCTTCGTGCTTCACTGATTCCTATTTCAGTTAGAGATTTATTTCAGTCTGGATATTTTATCACCGATAGCAGTGCAGTGAGATTATTCCTCGCTTCGTCTCTACGATAAAAGAGTGATGCAGCGGCGCTTTAGTCTTTCAGTCTGTCCTGCTCTCTCACCTCATCACCTTCGTCAACACCGTCACAGATCGCTAACGCTACCGAGCCGCAGAGTCTCTGCTGTGACTCAGTGAAGTCTTGCTGCATTGCATTCTGGGATGCGTCCAACATTAGATCGACATCGTCACTACTTTTATGTTGGATTTCCTATAATATGAACTTGATCGTTTGTAAATGTCTCATGTTGGAGACTATTTTTACTTTTGATCCAAATACTGCAAACTAAATGGTTAAATAAATAAAACTAAAGGTGAAAGGTTAATGTGTAGAAGTGTGGCTTAAAGACCAAAACACTAAACACACACACACACACACACACACACACACACACACACACACACACACAAACTTTAGTCAGATACACTAAAGATAATGAAGTTCTGTAGGTTTGTAATGTAACAGCGCCACCCATTGGGCAGTGGGTGAACATACCATAAACAACTAATTCTGGGTAAAAAGCTCTATGACCGTGTGTGTGTGTGTGTGTGTGTGTGTGTGTGTGTGTGTGTGTGTGTGTGTGTGTGTGTGTGTGTTTCAGACCCTTCATCCAGACTGTAGCAGTTTATTATTCAAACTCAAAAAATTTCTGCTGCTGTTACTTCGTCTGACACTCTGCACTCTCAGCTCTCTGGAATGTGTGTGTGTGTGTGTGTGTGTGTGTGTGTGTGTGTGTGTGTGTGTGTGTGTGTGTGTGAGAGTGTGAGACAGAGAGAGGGAGGGTGATCTTGTTCTGTTTTACGTCTGCCAAACAAGGCATTGCAGCTTAATTCCTGTGTCAGAACCGAGGTCATCCGCTCTGCAGCTGCATGCTGAAAACATGCACACATACAGTCACACACACACACCCACACACACAGAAACACACACACACACACACACACACACACACACACACACACGCACACACATGCACACAATTTCTCCACCAATGTTCAGCATTCCCACATTAATAAAGAGGGTAGGAGTTATGGTAGGAGTTACAGCATCTTTTCCTGAATGCTGTACACACACACACACACACACACACACACACACACGTTATTGCATTGCTGCAGCTGTTCTCAGGTTGTTTTGCCTGTGAGGAATTTTTCCACATTAACATTAACAGAGACAATTAATGCTTTGTCAAGCCCCAAACACAAACACACACACACACACACACAAACTCAAACACACACACACACACACACACACACACACATCTTCCCAAATAAAGTAAATAATAATAAGAATATATAATAAATTCATTCACATACTTGCTGTTGCTCTATTAAAATAGTCATTCTAATGAAAAGCTGACTTGCTAATTGAATTTGTTTAGATTTTTTATTTAATTACATTTGTGTGTGTGTTATTTTGATGCATACATTTAAAAAAAAATGATTTGAAAAAAAAGTTGATTTGAACATTAAAAAAACTGAAAAAGGGATGACAGAAAAACAACCATCAACCAACATCCATCTGGGCTGAACTTCAAGCGATACATCTGGAGGAGCTGATCACGAACCGGTTAATGTGGTGAAGCATGGTGATGGAAGCATCATGCAATGGGAACAAGGGAGGAACAAGGAGATAGGATTAAAGTCAGGATGAATGCAACTATAAATACACAGAAGTCTTGTTCCAGATTTTTACACATACATGTCCAGTAACCAGATATTTTATCAAACAACTTTATAATCTGATATTTGTGCCTAAGCCTAAGTATCTATTTAAAGTATTAGCACCCTTAAGGAAGTAATTTTTATATAATTATATTTATATAACAGTAACTATATATATAGATGAATCATGTCAGATTTTTTTCTATCCTAAACATGAAATTACAACATATAAAAAAAAAGTAAGTGGCAACATTCATTCATTCATTCATCTTCTACCGCTTATCCGAACTACCTCGGGTCACGGGGAGCCTGTGCCTATCTCAGGCGTCATCGGGCATCAAGGCAGGATACACCCTGGACGGAGTGCCAACCCATCACAGGGCACACACACACACACTCTCATTCACTCACGCACTCACACACTACGGACAATTTTCCAGAGATGCCAATCAACCTACCATGCATGTCTTTGGACCGGGGGAGGAAACCGGAGTACCCGGAGGAAACCCCCGAGGCACGGGGAGAACATGCAAACTCCACACACACAAGGCAGAGGCGGGAATTGAACCCCCAACCCTGGAGGTGTGAGGCGAACGTGCTAACCTTGCGTGCTAATGTTGCGAAAGTGGCAACATTTCAGTGGAAAAACAGACAAACAAACAAACAAACAAACAAACAAATAAATAAATAAATAAATAAATAAATAAATAAATAAATAAATAAAAGGTTAATACAGTAACCTGGTGCAAAAGTCTGAACACCTTTAAACTAATCCATTGTTGAAACAGGATTTGATTTTATTAAACCACTCGGCCTTAAATTTCTTGCAAAATATAAAAAAAAAAATTTTTTGCCACTTTTTCTATATCTACATCTACATCCATATCTATATCTACATCTATATCTACATCTATTTCTATATTCACATCTATATCTACATCTAATTCTATCTACATCTATATCTACATCTACATCTATTTCTATCTACATCTATAACTACATCTATATCTATTTCTATCTACATCTATATCTACATCTATATCTATTTCTATCTACATCTATATCTACATCTATATCTATTTCTATCTACATCTATATCTATATCTACATCTATATCTACATCTATATCTATTTCTATCTACATCTATATCTACATCTACATCTACATCCATAGCTACATCTATATCTATTTCTATCTACATCTATATCTACATCTATTTCTATATCCACATCTATTTCTATCTACATCTATATCTACATCTATTTCTATCTCCATCTATATCTATAACTATACAGTATCTACATCTGTTTCCATCTAATCTTTATTAAAAGCTCATCACCTATATTTTGTGTATTTATTATTGACACTATTATTGACAGAAGTGTCCTCTGACAGAAGGCTGATGTTTAAAACTCTCCCTAATACATTAAAACCGTATTAAACTTAAATCTCCCTGATATTAAGAGGAAACATCTCCATGCCTCCTGCAGCGTGGCCTGCCGCCGTACGTACGGTACGTAATGACGTAACTGTTATTCACGATCGGCTTTACTGACGGAAAGATACGGCGTTGCTATGGCAACCCCGTCAGCTTGGCCGTCTGCGCAGTACACTAATCCTTCAGGCTGCTAGCAGAATGTTGACTAAACCGGATTTCTCTGTCAAAACTTTGGCTCAAATTGGCGTCTAATTCCACACACTCTTTTAAATATTTTCTGTTTTCTGAGACAGACAGAAGGTGTATTGTGTGAGTCGTGAGGTAAGGGGGGGGTGGGGGGGATGACTGCATTTATCTGTTAGCATGTAGCATGTTTGGCTAAAGCTAACTGTGGAGGAAAACTAGCTTCATTTAGCAGAAACTCTGAGGAGAAAAAGTGAGGAAACTTGTTCTCTTTAACTGCTATCATAGTTAGATGGTTACTTCTGTTCGCCATGCAACACGTTTCTGTATAAAAACGGCAAATAAAGTTAGTTTTAAATAAAATCATGAATAGGTGTTAGATGTGTGGTATTTACTCTAATTTGTGTGTGTGTGTGTGTGTGTGTGTGTGTGTGTGTGTGTGTGGGTTTGTTTCTGTGTTGTGTGAATGTTTGTGGTGTTTGTGGTTTGTGTGTGTGTGGATTTGTTTGTTTCTGTGTTTGTTGTGTGTGTGTGTGTTATGGGTTTGTTCGTGGTGTGTGTGTTTGTGGTGTTTCTGTGTGTGTTTGTGTATGTGTGTGTTTGTTTCTGTGTTTGTGGTGTGTGTGGTGTTTGTTTGTGTGTGGAATTGTTTGTGTTTGTGGTGTGTGTGTTTGTGGTGTTTCTGTGTGTTTGTGGTGTTTCTGTGTGTTTGTGGTGTGTGTGGTGTTTGTTTGTGTGTGGTGTTTGTTCGTGTGTGTGTGTGTGTGTGTGTGTGTGTTTGTGTGTGTGTGACAGAACCATGGCTCCGATGATGGATGACCCACGGAAGCTGTTCCTCCTCACCACTGTGGGAAACTATTTCAGTGTGAAGACCTCACCTTCTCTCGCCACCTGCACACAGATCAACAACTTCCTGGACGACTCGAACGAGTTCCTGTTAGCTGTGAGCGCAGACGGAGACGAGCTCCTTTTCTCCAACAGGGTGAGAAAGCACATTATATAGATAAATAAAAAGATTGAGAAGATTGGTAGCTACACAGGCAGACAGACATATAGATGGATATTCACAGTTGTGTGTGTGTGTGTGTGTGTGTGTGTCTGCACAGATGGACAGTGGCCAGTGTGAGAAGCGGGTTCTGGTGTTCTTTAAGCTGCGTCCATGTGTCATCACGGAGGAGAACGTCAGCAGCATGGTGTTAGTGTCCTCCATGTTGGAATCTCCCATCAGCACCCTGTACCAGTCCA
Organism: Tachysurus vachellii; assembly: GCF_030014155.1. Taxonomy (NCBI): domain Eukaryota; kingdom Metazoa; phylum Chordata; class Actinopteri; order Siluriformes; family Bagridae; genus Tachysurus; species Tachysurus vachellii. The sequence goes on from NC_083474.1 coordinate 1,348,212, forward strand.
TTAGGACAGTGTTTAATCCTGCGCTACACCAGGTACACACACATACACACACATATGGACACGACAAGTCCATAAAACTCATCACTTTAGCATTTACATCAGCTGCTGAAGTTTTCATTTTCTAGTCACAACACATGACTATCATTTTAAAATTATTCAGGTAAGTTGATGTGTGTCATATGCATATTATATGCAAATAATATGCAAATAAGGGTGAGTTATTACATCCACACTACTGATTTACTAAACAACTGGATGTTTTGATGTTATATAACACTTTCAGGAATCAAACACAAATTAGTTTATATCTCATTTCATTGTGTGTGTGTATGTGTGTGTGTGTGTGTGTGTGTGTGTGTGTGTGTGTGTGTGTTCACATGCTCATGCACACAGGATGAAAAGTGGAGTCAGACCTTTGATCCTCGGCTGCAGTCTTTGCTCAGTGAGCTGGAGGCCGGTTTGGGCTCCGTGCTTCGACACACACATCCAAAGAATTCTGGGAAAAAGACACTTTCAGAGGATGATGTTCTTGGTGAGTATGTGAGAGAAATAGCACAACGCACTTTGTGGTTTGTGGCCCATGTCTGTTGCTGACGTGTGTGTGTGTGTGTGTGTGTGTGTGTGTGTGTGTGTGTAGGGATGTTGACTCCATGTGATGAGTTTCAGTACTGGGCTGAAGTGAGTCGTTCAGCAGAGAGAAGCAGTGCAAGAGAGCGAGCCAAGTACTTTTCTGAACTGTTTAAACCCATAGAGAAGGTACACACACACACACACAAACACACACACACACACACAAACACACACACATGCGCACAGAATTTGAAAGCTTTTTATTTTTAATTAATATTACATTTCCACCAATTGAGTCCAATAGTAGTGAGTAGTTCTCTGCAAGTCTTTTCCTTCTCGCTGTTATATGAATAACACACAGTGGAAATCGGGAAGTAATCCACATCACAGCGGTGTGTCGATCCTCAACACAGTGTTTCGATCCTCAACACGTTAAGGAATGCCGACTGGCTTCGTACAGCCGTTCCCTCACCAGATCTCCTCTACAGATCACTTTGCTTGTCATGTTATCAAGAAACCTGAAGCTTTAAGTCAGAAACCTTACTATTGTATAGCATAAAACTTCCAACAGAAAACTTAAATTTATCACTTAAATGTTTTAAATAACAACATATATTTTAAACATCTATTTAATTCTAGCTTTAGATAATGTGGAGTGTATGAGCTGTTACTATAGAAACATCAACGTATTAGAACAAGTGCATTGGTATAAACCTGTTTGAGAAAGATAGACGGATGGATGGATAGATAGATAGATAGAAGGATGGATAGATAGATAGATAGATAGATAGATAGATAGATAGATAGATAGATGATGGATAGATAGATGGATGGATGATGGACAGATAGATGGATGATAGATAGATAGATGGATTGATGATGGATATATAGATAGATGGATGATGGATAGATAGATAGATAGATAGATAGATAGATAGATAGATAGATAGATAGATGGATGATAGATAGATAGATGGATGGATGATAGATAGATAGATAGATAGATAGATAGATAGATAGATAGATAGATAGATAGATTGTACTAAGAATCAAGTGTGAACACAAATAATTTCACATATGATGTGTGTTTGTGTGTGTGGTGTTTGTGGTTTGTCTGTGTGTGTGTGTGCGTTTTTTGTGTTTGTGTGTGGGTTTGTTTGTGTGTGTGTTTGTTTCTGTGTGTGTGTGTGTGTGTGTGTGAGCAGGACTACAGTACTCTGTACAGTGTGAGTCTCACCGAGGCAGTGGAGCTGATAGAACACACTCGTGATGTGCTGGACGATGTATGGAAGCAGAACGAACATACACCCTTCTCTGAAACACGTATGCGCAGACTCATGGATGTGATAGGTTTGTACATGATTGGGTCTATGTGTGTGTATCTGGGTCCATGAGTGTGTTAGAGTGTGTATCTGTATAGATGTTGTGGATGAATGTCTTTTTGTGTGTGTGTGTGTATGTGTGTGTGTGTATGTGTGTGCACAGGCTTCTCTCTGGCTCGGTTTGTGCAGAAGAAGCTGTGTGTGCTGCATCTGTGGGAGGAGCCATACTCCAGTGTGAGAGAGAGCCTTAAAGTGGGCGTGGCTGTGTGTGAGCAGTGGACAGCAGCATGTGAACACCTAAGCAGCCAGGTGTGGAAACGCTACTCGCCCCACCCATGGAGCGGAGAGAAACACAGCCCACTCGGTTTAAACGACCTCACACACAGACTGCAGGAGGTGAGATACCGCATCATCCACGATGTCACTGATATTACAAAAGTAACAGTAATGTACATGTGCT
>NC_083474.1:1353063-1355563 GCF_030014155.1 Tachysurus vachellii
TGTGACTGTGTATGTGTGTGTATGACTGTGTATGACTGTGTGTGTGTGTGTGTGTGTGTGTGAGACTGTGTATGTGTGTGTATGACTGTGTGTGACTGTGTGTGTGTGTGTGTGTGTGACTGTGTATGTGTGTGTATGACTGTGTGTGACTGTGTGTGTATATAGTTTGCAGGCCAGTAACCGGGTGATGGAGCTGGACCATGTGGATGGGAAGCTGAAGGTTCAGTACTCTGAGCGCTTGGTGAGTTTGGTCAGGGAGGTGAGACAGCTGTCTGCTCTCGGCTTCACCGTTCCAGCCAAAATCCAACAGGCAGCTACCATCGCTGAGAGGTTCCACAGACAGGCTCTCATACTGAAACAGGTAAATACACACAGCTTATAACATCATCAGGTGTGTTGGTCAGTAAATAACTCACACACAAGTCTGTAGTGTGTAATAAACACCTATATTACATCAGCACAGATCACTGTGTGTGTGTGTGTGTGTGTGTGTGTGTGTGAATCAGGTGGCTCATTTCTACAACACCATAGACCAACAGATGATTCCATCACAGAAACCTATGATGCTGAATTATGCTCTAGCCTTTGAGAAGGTTATTAAGGTGACAACCTACTACTGATGATCATAACGTTACATTTAAAATGCAGTTAAAACTAAAAAGATAAATCAATAGTTTCTTATTAATGTTAATATGTGAATTTATAGCAGAGTCCTCAAGCAGAGTCACAGGATGGAGGAGGAAAACTGCAGATAACGTGGGACAGTCCAAAGGAGTTGGAGATTTACATTAACAAGCTTCAGAATGCTGCAGAGAGGCTTTCCACACACAACAGGAAGCTACGCAAGTGGCACACGGATTTCAGCGACAAGGTAAAAATAAAGCTTCAAGGTATTCAAATCTGAAGCTCGCATCTTGTCGCGGAGCAAAAAAGATCACTCAGACTCAGATAAAGGAATATTTTGTCTCGTAATAAATAGCATTCCCTCGTTCTCAGAACCGACACGACGTCTTTAACGGAGATTATTTCTTCCCTTTTCTTAGTAACATTAAAATTAGCAGGTAATATTAGCAGATGTTTTTGAAAAGGACTGGAAATTTCAGGGAAAAGTTAAGGGTAAGAACCCAGTGATTGCTTGTTCTGACTAATTATTGTGTGTGTGCGTGTGTGTGTGTAGGTGGTGCTGTTGATGGGCGTAGATCTCCTACGGCAGCAGCAGCGGTGGAAGGAAGGACTGCAGGAGCTCAGGGCTGGATTTGCCACCATTGAGTCACAGGCAAGGCTGCTGAACATTTAATTAATCCAAGGGATAATTAAATAATAAATCAAATAATCACTTCTGTTCAAATCATAATTAATAATCATGAATCCATTTTTCAGCAATTACCAGTTATGACCTGGTGATATCACTTGTGTGTGTGTGTGTGTGTGTGTGTGTGTGTGTGTGTTACAGGGTGTGCAAGTGAGCAATATGCATGCATGGAGACAGCACTGGAATCATCAACTGTATAAAGCCCTGGAGTTTCAGTACCAGTGTGGACTGGAGGCACTCAACAAGAACCTTCCTGAAATACACATAGACCTCGTGTTTAAGTGAGAATCTTTGTACCTGTGTGTGTGTGTGTGTGTGTGTGTGTGTTGGACTGGATAATTCTGAATATTGTGAGTATTACTGGGTGCAGTGTGTCTTTCCTACTAGGGTTTGTTACAGGTGTGTGTTTGTGTTTGTGTGTGTATGTGCTCGTGTGTGTGCAGGCAGGGCCGCACGCAGTTCCGGCCAGTGTGCGAGGAGCTGCGTATGAGGTACTACAGAGAGTCGAAGCGCTTCATCAGCATCCCCAATCAATTCAGAGGAGTGTACGAAAGTGATAAGGGGGCGGAGTCTATATTCAGCGCTATGATCGACAACAACTCCCGAGCTTTCATCACCATCTACAATAATGCTGAGCAGCTGTTCAGCAGACTGCAGCAAGTACAGGACACATTCAGGGTGTGCGGACACACACACACACACACACACACACACTCACACACACACACACACACACACACTTCTCTAGTCAGGTGTACCTGTATGTATTAAATCACTTATATAGTTAAAGGTGAAAGATAGACTAACAGACAAAAGATAGATAGATAGATAGATAGATAGATAGATAGATAGATAGATAGATAGATAGATAGATAGAAACAAGAACTCAACACACATTGACTGACAGACGCAACTGTGCCACAGCGAAGACTTTAAGTATTAGAATAATTATTTCCCCTCGCTCTTGCCATTTTCCCACAGGGAGTTGTGTGTTAATATGAGTGTGTTGAGTGCTGGGGCTTTCCCTCCTCCTCCTCCGGTGCGTCCCCATATGTCTGTATGTGTCCCATGCGCTTGTGTGTCAGTACACACCTCTGTGCGTAAATGTGTTTTATTAGTTTCACTTCCTCTTTCCAGTCTTCAAAAGAAACGCTGACTCTTGGTTTCTATCTTATGGTTGAGTGTGTA
>NC_083474.1:1358063-1370563 GCF_030014155.1 Tachysurus vachellii
TGCAGCGGTGTGTGGAGCGAGTGAGGGAGAAGAGAGAGGAATTTAATGAGCTCGAAAACACACGGACAAGGCTGCTGTATGACACACACACACACACACACTTTCTGTCTGTTACGTACTTTTATTGCCATTTCAGAATGTTGTTCATTATAACTAATATTTTTTTCCGCACAACACTGATAAACAAATAATATTACATCAGCGTAATTAAGGTTTATACGTATCTGTGTATGTAGGGAGGATTGTGAGCACTTTGAGCTCGATGTTCCAGACATGTCTCTTGCATCGGACACACTACATGACCTTCAGCGTTGTTCAGACATGTGGAGCCTCTATGAGGAGTTTCAAAACACACTCAACACCAGTGCACAGCAGGACTGGATCACCTTCAGGTGTGTGTATTCACACACACACACTCACACTCACACAATATGATATGATGTATAGAAAACATCTGTATACGTTCTTCACACTGTTTTATATTTTGCAGGAGCAGGACACATGAGTTCGAAGAGTTTGTGTTCATGTGGCACGATCGCCTGAGGAAGCAGGAGGAACACAACACCATGACGGTGATGCTGCAAAAAGAAGTGGATAAGTACAAGGTACGAGTTCCATTCTTTGTCTCAGATTGTTCAGGCGATTTAAAAAAATGCCTAGTTGTATCTGGAAGCTTCCTCGTGATCAAACAACGTGTGTGTGTTTGTGCACGCATACTGTAGGCTCTCGTTCCTGTGCTGAAGTATGTGAGAGGTGATCACCTGTCTCAGGATCACTGGCTGGATCTGTTCAGATTGCTCAACCTCTCCAAAGGAACCACGCTGGAGAGACTCCTGTTCAAAGATCTGCTGACCGTCTCACACACCATCATAGATAGAGCCTTGGACCTAAAGGTACACACAAGCACACACACATACATGTCTCTTGTGGGTTTCTTTACTTGTTCCTCAGCAGATTTAATGAGCTGATTTTATTTCTGCTCCAAAGTTTACTGTGGATTAGAAACTATTAAGAAATAAAGGGTCTTAAAAAAATAGGTCTTAAAGAACAAATACTTAAAGCAACAACGACACTCTTGTTTTTGCATGAATGACGATTTTGAAATGTGGACTGGGTGTGTGTGGGAGATTGAGTGGGTTTGTGTGTGTTTGTGTGTGCGTTTGTGTGTGTGTGCATGTGTGTGTTTGTGTGTGTGTTTGTGCGTGTGTTTGTGTGTGTGTATGTGTGTGTGTGTATGTGTGGCTGTGTGTGTGTATGTCTGTGTGTGTCATGAGTGTGTGCGATTTCCCAACACAATAAAACCAAATCATGTGCTCTTGCCAAATGCATAGAAGTTACCAGAACCTCAGTGGAGATACTCCTGTAAAGAAGGATAGGTTAATCTGTCTCTGTCTCTGTCTTTGTCTCTGTCTCTGTCTCTGTCTCTCTCTCTCTCTCTCTCTCTCTCTCTCTGTGTGTGTGTAGGACCTGAACAGCCGTGCTCATGCAGAGGTTAGTATCCGTGAGGCGCTGCGTGAGGTGGAGCTGTGGGCTGCTGGAGCATGTTTCTCTCTCACTGAGTACACCAACAGCACCGGCACTCACATCAGCCTCATTCGCGAGTGGAGAGACGTCATGAATCAGGTAAGAGACAGAGACATGTGAGATGATCAGATTCAGTGTTGATGTGTTGATTGCTTAACCCTTTATGTGTCTTTGTGGAGGTTGGAGACAATCGGTGTCTGCTGCAGTCTCTGAAGGACTCACCATATTATCAGCGATTCCACGACAAGGTGTCATTGTGGGAGACTCGTCTCACCGATCTCGACGACTTCCTGCAGAGCCTCAACAGCATCCAAAGGAAGTGGCTCTACCTCGAGCCCATATTCGGGCGTGGTGCGTTGCCGCGAGAACAGGCCCGCTTTCACAGAGTGGACCAGGACTTCAGGTGTGTGTGTGTGGGAAGTATGCATACTGTGTATGGAGAAGACAAGATAGAGATGTATGTGTGTGTCTGTATTCCAAGTTTGTGTTTGTGTGTTTAGGGCCATCATGTCGGATGTGCAGAGAGACACCAGAGTGACGTCTCTAACCACACGAGCGGGAATGAGAAACGCTTTGAATACACTGCAGGATCAGCTACAGCGCTGTCAGAAATCCCTCAATGATTTCCTTGAGGTGCTGGATAACACACACACACACACACACACACACACACACACACACACACACATCAGTGAACTTGTCTCAGGTTGTCGGTTTGTCTAATAAGCCTGTAGATCTAGGTGACCGTGCCTTCTATAGTGCCTTCTGTGTGTCCTCTGATCTGTGTGTCCTCTGATCTGTGTGTCCTCTGATCTGTGTGTCCTCTGATCTGTGTGTCCTCTGATCTGTGTGTCCTCTGATCTGTGTGTCCTTCACAGGAGAAACGTTCTGCATTTCCTCGTTTCTATTTTATCGGCGATGACGACCTGCTGGAGATACTGGGCCAAGCCACAAATCCCACTGTTATCCAGACACATCTGAAGAAGCTGTTTGCAGGTAACACAGACACACACACACGCATACACACACATACACACATACACAGACACACACACAGAGATACACACACACCCACATACACACACACTCACACACAGACACACACATACACACAGACACACAAACACTTGTGTGCTGATGTTTTGTCTGGAATGTTTTTGTGTGTATGTGTTTGTGTATGTGTGTTTGTGTGTGTGTGTGTGTGTGTGTGTGTGTGTGTGTGTGTGTGTGTGCATGTGTAGGAATCCACAGTGTGGACTTTGATTCAAGCTGCTGCAGAATCACAGCCATGAAGTCACTAGAAGGAGAGTCTGTCCCTCTGAGGAACACAATCACCATCTCTAATGATGTAGAGGTCTGACATGCACACACACCACACACACACACACACACACACGCACGCATACACGCGCACACACACACACACACATGCGAGCACATGGTATGTAATGAGGCTTTATACTGCTGGTGAACTCAGGAACAGGTAGACAGATAAACCAATGAATAGAGTAAAATCTTTTGCTTTTATAGGAAATAATCCAAAATGGTGTGATGTGATGAAGCTCAGTTACTGTCACCAACCTGAAGTTTTTTTTAATTACAATTTTTTTATTTGTTCTATACCATAGAAATTCCATTAGATTGCTACGCTTAGTTTAGTTTAGTGCTTACAAAAGTGCTGCTTATTTAGGAAACATCCTCCTACATGGAGTATAAACAGTCCACAATTACAATGTGACACAGTGTGTGTGTGTGTGTGTGTGTGTGTGTGTGTGTGTTAGGTGTGGCTCGGTGAACTGTCCTCAGAAATGAAGGAGACGTTGAAGTTCCTGTTGTGTGAGTGTGTGAAAGCAGTAAAGGGAGGTGGTGTTGACCCCAACCGCTTCCCCTCACAGGTAACACAGTTTAGACTGAAATAATATAATGTGTGTAATGTAATCACTTAATTACAGAACTCAGATCCCTTAATTATGAAATTTAAAAGGAATGATATGGTGGATTTTGTGTGTGTGTGTGTGTGTGTGTGTGTGTGTGTGTGTGTGTGTGTGTGTGTGTGTGTGTGTGTGTGTGTGAGCAGATCCTATGCCTGGCTGAACAGATTCAGTTTACACAGGATGTAGAAAGCGCCATTCGTGAGCAGAACCTTCACCAACTGGAGCTGGAGCTCACAGCTAAACTAGAGCACTACACCGACACAAACGCACGCATAGAGTCTACAGGTGCGCGAGTGTGTGTTTCTGTGTGTTCCAGTGTGTAAATTAGTGTGTTTAATAAATACATTTCATAGCGTAGGAACTGGCAAAGAGTCAACTTTGCTAGTTAATGCAGATCTAAACCGTATACAGCCACCAAGTGTCGTTTGTGTAATTTCAGAGTCCAGTGTTCTTCAGTTGAAGCTGAAAGCTCTGATCTTCGATGTGATCCACAACCTGTCGGTGGTGCGGGAGCTGCTGGAGGTTCAGGTTCACAGTGCAGATGATTGGGTGTGGAAGAAACAGCTGCGTTTCTACCTGAACGCTGATCAGTGCTGCACCGGACACATGGTGGATGCAGTGTTCAACTACACCTACGAATACCAGGTATACACACACCATGTGTGGTCTCTAACCAACAAACACAGTAAACGATGATGAATAAACTGACACCCTTTCTCTTTTGGTCTTTATACTTCAGGGTAACGCCCCTAAGCTAGTGCACACTCCTCTAACGGATAAGTGCTACCTTACGCTAACTCAGGCTATGAGGATGGGTTTAGGAGGAAACCCGTACGGACCAGCAGGAACCGGTAAAACCGAGTCTGTTAAAGCACTCGGAGGACTGCTGGGCAGACAGGTGCTGGTGTTTAACTGTGATGAGGTACACACACACACACACACACATACACACAAAATATTAGATCCCATCTATCTTTATGTACAAAACTACTCAGTAGAGTAATGTGTTACTGTCAGTACCCTGATATTGTGTTTATGTGCTTGGACCCACACACGATCGTGGACACACTCAGTAAGGGTCTAAACATTTCATCCGTTGTTATTAAGGGGATGTAGCACTATCTGATCACTTCTGTATTTTTTCTGATATATTGATCTCTGGGGGCACGGTGTCTTAGTGGTTAGCACGTTCGCCTCACACCTCCAGGGTTGGGGGTTCGATTCCCGCCTCCACCTTGTGTGTGTGGAGTTTGCATGTTCTCCCCGTGCCTCGGGGGTTTCCTCCGGGTACTCCAGTTTCCTCCCCCGGTCCAAAGACATGCATGGTAGGTTGATTGGCATCTCTGGAAAATTGTCCGTAGTGTGTGATTGTGTGAGTGAATGAGTGTGTGTGTGTGTGTGCCCTGCGATGGGTTGGCACTCCGTCCAGGGTGTATCCTGCCTTGATGCCCGATGACACCTGAGATAGGCACAGGCTCCCCGTGACCCGAGGTAGTTCGGATAAGCGGTAGAAGATGTGAGTGAGTGAGTGAGAGAGTACTGATCTCTGCTACCACTGACTCTAGATCTGTCTCTGTCAGAAAGAGACGCGTACTGTATGAAAGAGACCTGAACACTAGCGTGCTATTTATGAAGGCTTTATCTTCAACACCAAGCATTTCTGCACACTGTAGAAGCAATCTGCTTTTGAAGCAATCGATTGCAAAACTTTGGAAGAAATAGTGAGTACAGCACCTCAAATCCTCAACCTGCTATCTTGACACACTTCCTACATCTTTTTGTCAAAAGTGTGTTCAACTGTTTTAGAAGCAGATCACTTAGAAGTGGTGAACACCTCACTTCTTTTTGGGACTTTTCCAAACTCCCTGAAAACTGCAGATGTTAAGCCCCTTCTGAAAAAGAGCAATCTTGATAACACCATATTGAGCAATTATAGACCAATATCAAAAACTACTTAAACTCAAATTGATACCTGGACAATTTTCAATCTGGTTTCAGAACGCATCACAGCACAGAGACTGCGCTCATTAAGATAATAAATGATGTTCGCCTAAATTCTGATTCTAGCAAAACATCAGTGCTGGTACTACTAGATCTTAGTGCTGCGTTTGACACATAACATTCTTCTAGAGAGACTGGTAAACTGGGTCGGGCTTTCTGGGATGGCTCTAAATTGGTTCAGGTCATAAGGGAGAGGGTATTACGTGAGTATAGGAGAGCATAAGTCTACATGGACGTCCGTGACGTGCGGAGTCCCACAAGGCTCAATTCTCGCTCCACTCTTGTTCGCTATCATCTCAAAAACATTGCAAGGATTAGATGTTTTGTTTCCAGGCAAGACTTGGAGAAACTTGTCCGTGCCTTTATCACAAGCAGGGTGGACTGTTGTAATGCTCTCCTCACCAGCCTTCCCAAGAAGACCATTGAGAACGCTGCTACCAGGGTTCTGACTAGCAGCAGAAAATCAGAGCATATCACACCAGTCCTCAGGTCCTTACGCTGGCTTCCAGTTATATATTAGAATTGATTTTAAAGTACTTTTACTCGTTTATAAATCACTCAATGGACCTTAATACATTGCAGATATGCTCACTGAATATAAACCAAACAGATCAGTCAGATCATTAGGATGGAGTCAGTTAGAAATACTAAAGGGTTCCCACCAAACAAGGGGAATCTGCTTTTAGCTTTTATTCTGCCTGCAGTTGGAATCGGCTTCCAGAAGAGATCAGATGTGCTAAAACTTTAGCCACATTTAAATCTAGACTCAAAACTAACCGTTTAGCTCAATGAGCTTCTGTGCTACGTCCGAACCGATTGCACTGTGTATAATCCTTTCCTCTTATTAATTGTTTTAATTTGATCTTAAATCAGTTTTTAAATCACTTAAAAAGTTGTTTTATTGTTTATTGTTGTTTTATTTATGATTATTTTTACGTTTTACTGTCATACTTTTTGTCCATTTTTAGTTACTGTACCTTTATTGTTCCACAAGTCAAGTTAATCATGTAGCAGTCATTCCTTTACCAGCCTGTATGATAAGGCACCTTGTTATGTTACTGTTGTCTGTTCTGAAAACCTTCCTATGTACAGTTATACACCTGTGTGTGTGTGTGTGTGTGTGTGTGTGTGTGTGTGTGTGTGTGTGTGTGTGTGTGTGTGTGTTTTTAGGGCATTGATGTGAAGTCTATGGGTCGTATCTTTGTGGGGTTGATAAAGTGTGGAGCTTGGGGCTGTTTCGATGAGTTTAATCGTCTGGAGGAAGCCGTGCTCTCTGCAGTGTCCATGCAGATACAGGCCATTCAGGACTCACTGAGACAGCATCGAGACACCTGTCACCTCCTGGGCAAAGAGGTGACACACACACACACACACACACACTACACACACCAAACTGAACTCTAGTAGAACTTGCAGGTGACTGGTGCTAATGTGTGTGTGTGTGTGTGTGTGTCTCCAGGTGGAGCTAGACCCAAACTCTGGTGTGTTCATCACTTTGAATCCTGCAGGCAAAGGTTACGGAGGGAGACAGAAACTTCCAGACAACCTCAAGCAACTTTTCCGTCCTGTTGCCATGACAACCCCTGATAACGAGCTCATTGCTGAGGTCATCCTTTACTCTGAGGGCTTCAAACAGGGGAAAGAGCTTGCACGCAAACTCACGGCTGTGTTCAACCTGGCTAGGTTAACACACACACACACACACACACACACACACACACACACACACACACACACACACACACACACACACACACACACACACACACACACACACACATACACACACATACACACACAGACATGCATACACACACATGCATACACACACATACACACACAGACACCCACAGACACACACACACATACACACACATACACATACACACACATACACACACACACACACACATACACACACACACACACACACACACATACACACACAGACACCCACAGACACACACACACATACACACACATACACATACACACACATACACACACACACACACACACACACACACACACACACACACACACACACACATACACACACACACACATACACATATACACACATGCATACACACACATGCATACACACACAGACACCCACAGACATACACACATACACATACACATACACACACAGACACCTACAGACACATACAGACACACATACACACCGATACAGACACACACATACACACACATAGACACACACATACACACAGACACACACACACATACACACACACAGACACACACACACACACACACACAGTTTTGGTTTCAGTCAGATTGTGCCAAAATAGATCCCAGCTGAAGATAAGCAGCATTTGAGTATGATGCTGCCACCACCATATTTCACTATGGGGTTAAGAGGTTTTTGTGCCAAACATATCTTTTCGACCTACTCGCTTCTCTGACCTCTGACAGCCTGCTGGATAACACTTCCTCTTGTCTTTTTGTCTATTCTGGAGGGACAAATTGTGGTGCCTCTTTCCCTACTTGTTGATGATGGGTTAGGGTTAGGGTTAGGGTTCCATGACACATCTAATGTTTCAGAAACCTCTTTTTGTACCTCTCACCTGACCGATATCTTCAACAGGGCGTGTAAACTTTTATACGCAGTATACATCACTAGGGATTACGGTTGTCAGGTGTTGTTGGTATTTATGTTTGTGTGAGTGTTATTGACTGTGTGTATGTATGTGTGTGTAGAGAGCTATTGACCCCTCAGCAGCATTATGACTGGGGGCTGCGTGCTCTGAAGACGGTGCTGAAAGGCTGCGGGAATTTATTACAGCTACAGAGGAAACAACACTCACAAGGTAGAATAACAACGTTAATGATATTATTATTATTATTTTTAATTCTTTAACAGCAGCAGTACATTAATCCACCATTTTCACCTTGACCGCTGTGCAGCGAGTGAGATCGTGTTAGTGGTGCAGGCTCTCAGGTTGAACACTCTCTCGAAGCTGACGTTCTCAGACAGCGCTCGCTTCGACGCCCTGCTCAGAGACATCTTTCCTGCTGTGGACCTCGACGAAGTGCACTACGAAGAGCTGAAGGCTGCTCTAATGGGTGCTTATGAAGAAGCACAGCTGGAGATCATACCTAGCCAGGTACACACACATATGATTAAAGAAAGTATTAGGGCTATAAATTGTATAAAAGTGTGTATGGGCTAGTAAAGGGTGTGTGTGTGTGTGTGTTTGTAGGTCAGGAAGGCTCTAGAGCTGTATGAACAGATGAGGCAGAGGATGGGCGTGGTCATGGTGGGACCGAGCGGCTGTGGGAAGTCCACCGTGTGGCGTTTGTTGCGTGCTGCTCTGAAGCGCCTTGGCCTCACGGTGCAGCACTACACCGTTAACCCTAAAGCACTGAGCCGACAGCAGCTGCTGGGACACATGGACATGGACACGCGTGAATGGAGTGATGGAGTCATCACCGCTGCTTCCAGACACGTCATCCGGGAACCTCAAGGTGTAACAACACACAGTGTTCCATTAAAGCTCAGTGACCAACACACACAATCACCAAGCAGTGTGTCACAAAGCTCCGTCTTTATCTTCTTCAGTCTGTGTTCCTTTGTTGTTATATCTTATAACTCTCTCTGTCTATCTTTTGTTGTGGCCTTTCTTTCTTTCTTTCTTTCTTTCTCTCTTTCTTTCTCTCTGTATTTCTCTCTGTAGAGGTGAGTTCGTGGATCGTGTGTGACGGTGATATTGACCCAGAATGGGTGGAGTCCCTGAACTCCGTCCTAGACGACAATCGTTTGTTGACGATGCCGAGCGGAGAGCGCATTCAGTTCGGTCCGAACGTCAACTTCCTGTTCGAGACCCACGACCTGAGCTGTGCTTCTCCTGCCACCATCTCCCGCATGGGCATCATCTTCCTCAGGTAGCCAATCATAGTAGTGATGTGAGTATAGTGTAATGTGTTGAATATAAAGGTGTAAATCCTGTATACAACGGTGTGTGTGTTGTCTGTCTGTCTGTCTGTCTGTCTGTCTGTCTGTGAGACAGTGATGAGGACACTGACGTGAGCGCTCTCCTGAAGGCATGGTTACGGAAAGAGCAGGTGGAGAACAGGGACAACCTGGAGATCTGGATTAATGATTATTTCCAGCGAGCACTCAGCTGGGTGTTTACACAGGTACACACACACACACACACACACACACCTACACACACACACACACACACACACACACACACAGGTACACACACACACAGGTACACCCACTCACACACACAGGTACACACACACAGGTACACACACAGGTACACACACACACAGGTACACCCACTCACACACACAGGTACACACACACTGGTACACACACAGGTACACACACACACAGGTACACACCCACACACACAGGTACACACACAGGTACACACACACACAGGTACACCCACTCACACACACAGGTACACACACACACACACACACACACACACAGGTACACCCACTCACACACACAGGTACACACACACACAGGTACACACACAGGTACACACACACACAGGTACACACCCACACACACAGGTACACACACACACACACACAGGTACACACACACAGGTACACACACACAGGTACACACAGGTACACACACGTACACACACACAGGTATACACTCGCACACACACACACACACACAGGTACACAAACAGGTACACACACACACAGGTACACACACAGGTACACACACAGGTACACACACACACAGGTACACACACACAGGTACACACACACACACAGGTACACACAGGTACACACACGTACACGCACACAGGTATACACTCGCACACACACACACACACCCACAGGTACACAAACAGGTACACACACAGGTACACACACAGGTACACACACACAGGTACACACACACAGGTACACACACACACACAGGTACACACACACACAGGTACACACACACACAGGTACACACACACAGGTACACACACACACACACACACACACAGGTACACACACACACACAGGTACACACACACACACAGGTACACACACACACAGGTACACACACACACAGAAAAAGAAAACCTCTTTTTAGTGTTACAGTCAATACATTTTGAAATAGATAAGTCTTAAGTATTCCTTAAATAATATCTCTCTGTCACTCTTTCTCTCTCTCTCTCTAGGGGGAGTGTGTGGTAGAGACTAGTCTGGTAGGCGCTGTCCTGAATGGTTTGTCCCATTTGAGGGGTGTGAGCGAGCGGGGAGAGTTTATAGTTGGATTAATCCGTGGACTTGGAGGAAACCTGCAGCTAAAATCACGACAGGAGTTTGCCAAGCAGGTCAGAGCACTGTGCGCATTTGGGTTGTCATTTTGTTAATGTGTTTATAAACAGTGTCATAACCGTGCTTGTGTGTGTACCTGTGTGTGTGTGTGTGTGTGTGTGTGTGTGTGTGTGTGCGTGTAGGTCCTAAGCTGGGCAGGTGAGAACCCTCCTGATCCACGGAACCCTCTGAATCTGTTCTACGATCGTGACTCTGGCCGTTTCTGTGTGTATGAGCTGCAGCGTGGAGATGGAGTGTGTGTGGAGGATTTCAGCAATACGCACACACTCCCCGTCATACACACTCCACATACACAGCATGCTCTACACATCTTCACACACTGGCTGTCCGGACACACACAGCCATTCCTGCTGGTGGGACCAGAGGGCTGTGGCAAGGGGTACAACACACACAAACACACACAAACACACACACACTAATACACATGTTCCCCCTGCATTCGCCATGTCTGAGAAGAGAGTTTTTTGCAGTTATGTCACATTTACATCTGAGTAACAAACAGTAACCTTTATAATGTTTGTGTTTCTGTCTTATTAAACACTGAAAGTGTATAAAAACACACAGTATGTGTGTAACTTTCTGTGTTATGCTAAATGTGTGTGTGTGCTTTTGTGTGTGTGTTTGTTTGTGTGTGTGTTTGTGTGTGTGTGTGTTTGCTCGTGTGTGTCTGTGTGTGGGTCTGTTTGTGTGCCTGTGCATGTTTCTCTGTGTGTGTGTTTGTGTGTGTGTTTTTGTCTGTGTGTGTGTGTGTGTTTGTGTGTCTGTGCATGTTTCTCTGTGTGTTTGTGTGTGTGTTTGTGTGTGTTTGTGTGTGTTTCTCTGTGTGTGTCTCTGTGTGTGTGTGTGTGCGTGTTTGTGTGTCTGTGCGTCTGTCTGTGTCTGTGTGTGTTTGTGTGTGTGTGTTTGTTTGTGTGCACAGAATGTTGTTGCGTTATGTGTTTTCTAGGCTAAGATCCACTCAGGTGGCAGTGATTCACTGCAGTGCTCAGACAACATCGCGACACGTCCTGCAGAAACTCACTCAAACATGCGTGTGCATCAGCTCCAACACACACCGAGTGTATCGGCCACGTGACTGCGAGCGGCTCGTCCTCTACCTCAAAGACATCAACCTCCCCAAACCAGACAAGTGGGGAACCAGCAACCTGATCGCTTTCCTTCAACAGGTATTAAATTCACTTACACACACACACACACACACACACACAAACACAGCGAGAGTAAAATCACGTATGTCTCTGCATCTCTCAGGTGTTGACGTATCAGGGGTTTTATGATGAAAGTCTAGAGTGGGTTGGTTTGGAGAACATTCAGATTGTTTGTTCCATGTCAGCTGGAGGCGCTGTGGGACGCCACACACTCACCTCCCGCTTTACCTCCATAGTGCGCATCTGTACCATCGAGTGAGTCATAAACCAACTCAACTCTTTCATTTGAATCTATTTTTACTTCGACTCCACCACTAAAGTGCAGTCCTAATGTGTGTTTGTGTTTCTCTGCAGTTATCCCGATAGAGAACAGCTACAGACAATCTATAGCGCATACCTTTCACCTGTGTTGCAAAGAACTCTGGGTAATCATCCCACCTGGAGTTCTGCTGGGAAGATTCATCAGCTGGCTGGATCCTTAGTCCAGATCTATGAGCAGGTCTGCTCTCATTGGCTGAAGGATAATCAGGCGTTTGTCTGTGTATGTATGTGA
>NC_083474.1:1380563-1390563 GCF_030014155.1 Tachysurus vachellii
TTTGTCAGTGTGTTGCATTGCTTAATTACTTTGTTAAAGTGTGTGTGCATGTGTGTGTGTGTGCTTATTGAGTTTGTCAGTGTGTTGCATTGTATAATGACATCATCACTCTTAATGTATGCGTGTGTGCCTCTCTGTCTGTCTGCCTGTCTGTCTGTCTGCCTGTCTGTCATTCTCATCTCACATCCTCAGATCACTACATTAAAGAACCGGGTAAGAACACACACACACACACACACACACACACACACACACACACACACTCATCCATACCAAATGGTGTCTATGGTTTTATTGTTCATTAAACAATACATATTTTTTTAATTTTCATCTCTCTGCTGAGTGTGTGTGAATATAATAATGTAAATAATCAGTTATTTAAAATATAAACTCTCTCTCTCTCTCTCTCTCTCTCTCTCTCACTCTCTCACTCACTCTCTCTCCCTTTTGTTATCTCTCTCTATCTCTCTCTTGCACACTCTCTAGAGTGTGGCATGTCCGTTTCTTATAGACCCCTCCTCTCGAGCCACAGAATGGTTACGCACCCACCTGAAAGCGCACCGTTTAGAGGTCATCAACCAGCAGGTAACACACACACACACACACACACACACACACACACACACACACACACACAAGCCTGACATCCTTAAACTGATATTCAGCAGCATTATTATTTCCTGTCTGTCTCTCTGCCTCTCTCTCTGTCTGTCTCTCTGTCCACTTCTGTTTGTCAGGACTCTAATTTCATGACATCACTGGAGTTGGCAGTGCGCTTTGGAAAAACGTTGATAATTCAGGAAGTGGACGTTGTGGAGCCAGTGCTTTATCCTCTGTTGCGCAGAGACCTGATCACACAAGGTGAATCTGTCTCCAACCGTTTCCTTCCGTTCATACATCCTTTAATCTTTTTACTCATTAATCTGTCTCCCATTCCATCTATCTTTCATTGTTCGTACTAAAGTTTAGATTTGTTCCAGAATGCTGTTTAAATTCAGACTGGGGCCACCATCAGGATGCTGCAGTCAGTCGATTCAGTATTTTCATGGCAGTGTTTTTTTTTTTCAGGTCCTCGTTACGTCGTCCAGATCGGAGAGAAAGTCGTCGATTATAATGAGGACTTTCGCTTGTTTCTGGCAACCCGAAACCCCAGTCCATTTATCACTCCTGATGCTGCTTCTGTTGTAACTGAAGTGAATTTTACCACCACCAGAGCAGGACTGCGTGGACAGGTAGCACACACACACACACACACACACACAACGAGAGTGTGTGATCATAATTATAGAGAATACCAAAGTGTTACCAGAGAGCAGTGTGAATGAGCGGAGATGATAAAAACATGTATAATGATTACAGAATTATGTTGTGATTACACGATTGTGTGCGTGTGTGTGTGTGTGTGTAGCTGCTAGCACTGACTATCCAGCATGAGAAACCAGAACTGGAGAGAGAGAAGACACGACTATTGCAGCAGGAGGAAGAGAAGAAGATTCAGCTCGCTCTGCTGGAGGACTCGCTGTTACAGGTCCTTAAGCACAACTCCCAGCATGCTCTCTGTTTTTATACATTATGGCTGCCCTCCATTACACTATGATTATGTGCTATGTAATGGATCCGGCTATACACGGTTATTTTGGTCATTATCATTATTGCCTAGGTTTTGAGGTTATAAGGTGTGTGTGTGTGTGTGTGTGTGTGTGTGTGTGTGTGTGTGTGTGTGTGTGTGTGTGTGTGTGTATAGACTCTGGCCACAGCTCAGGGAAACATTTTGGAGAACAAGGAGCTGATCGAGTCTTTGAATCAGACGAAGGCGAGCAGCGCTCTGATACACGCCGCTCTCACAGAGTCACACAGACTGCAGGCCTCGCTCGACCAGGTGAGACAGTAAAGCAGTGTTGCAGTAACGCTCATGTCCTCTTGGGGTCAGCAGAGCTACATCACTTACCTGTTTGTTTTTCTCTTTCTTTGCCCCCTTCCTGTCCGTGTCTGTGTAGGAAAGGGATGCCTACTTGCCTTTAGCTGAAAGTGCCAGTAAGATGTATTTTGTAATCACAGATTTATCGCGTGTTAATAGCATGTACAGGATTAGTCTGGCCTCCTTCATCCGAATCTTCCACAGAGCACTGCAGACTCAACAGGTACACACACACACACACACACACACACACACACACAACGACATTATAAACAACATTACAGACAGAATGTTAGACAAAACACATTTGTGTTCATTGGGCATGACGGTTATTCCTGTCCAGTCCCCCACCACCACCATCACCACCACACACACACACACACACACAATGTTCAAGATTAGACATTAAACATTTGTATGAATGCCTACACGTCACCACTGTTGCGCTACCAAGGATCATACATCATATTTTTCAGACCTGTCTCCATTTCTGCGCTTTCCCAGTGCAGTAAAAACCTAGCCAAGCACTTAATAACGTGTGTCAGAGCGGCACGCTGGATGATCAACAACGCTGAGCGTAAAGGAAAGTGTGTGTCAGTGCTGAGCGAGCACAGCAAAGCGAACACACATCCATGTTTACACCGTTTCAGCTAATCGACAACAGTAGAAATAAACACATCTACATACACACCGCTTTAATAGGCCAGTCGTGTGTCAGCAGCAGCAGCAGCAAAGTGCAGGACGTCATGTTTAAAAGCTTCACGTGGAAGAAACCGTGAGCTCGGTGCATTTGTTTTGTGCCAGATGGGCCGTCTGAATATTTAGGAAACTGCTGATCTCCTGAGATTTTCACACACAGCAGTTTACACAGTGAGCTAAAAAAAAACAAAAAACACAGGGCATCTACTGAGCGGTTCCGTGGGTGGAAACGTCTCGTGGACGAGAGAGAAGAACGTAGGCGACAGGAAGGTGACAGGATGGTGACAATGGTAAAGAATCAGAGGCTGAACCGAACAGATGAAGATCAGCAGAACATCACCTGGGCTTCTTAGGTCGCGTTCCTTCTGTTTTGTGGCTTGCAGAAGGAACTTGATCTGTTTTTTTATTGTTCCCATTATTATTCCACTGATTCTTACTCGGTTAATAATTCAATCTGTTTAAGTGTCTGTTAAATATTAATCATATCCTTAGTTTAATTACATACAATTAATTTCAAAGGGGGGGATTGGTGGGAAAGGGGGGGGGGGGTTCTCTATTTAAGCCTCCGAGTTGCTCAAGGGTTCATATATTTCCATACACACAGGAGGTTTAGCTAATGAAGTGTTTTGTTTTTAGTAAGTAGAAGTTGCGTGTGTGTGTGTGTGTGTGTGTGTGTGTGTGTGTGTGTGTGGTGTGTGTGTGTGTTAGGAGAGTGACAGCACAGAGGCAAGGATCGCAGCACTGGAGGAGTTGCTGAAGATCATGGTGTACAAATATGTCTGCCGCTCACTCTTTAAGGTGAACACACACACACACACACACACACACAGCATTATGGTCCGCATGTCACTATTCTTCTGTTGTTTACGTTTATTCCTCTGTCTATGTGCTCGTGGGATTTAAACTTACAGCCCTGTGAATACTAAGTCAGAACCATAACCACTGCAGAAACTCTCCTTTCCCTGCAAGATACTTAAGGCTGTGTGTGTGTGTGTGTGTGTGTGTGTGTGTGTGTGTGTATCTGTGTGTGTGTGTCTGTATCTGTGTGTGTATGTTTGTGTGTGATTGTGTGTGTCTGTGTCTGTGTGCATGTCTCTGTGTGTGTGTCTGTGTGTGTGTTTAATGATTCATCAGTTCTCACAGTGGATCAGTGAGTGTGTGATGAAAGAGGACAGTGAATCTGAGAGCAGCCAGTGTCTATCCGTACATCTGTGAGAGAAGGATAATCTATATGTGTATCTAGGGAAGTGTGTGTGTGTGTGTGTGTGTGTGTGTGTGTGTGTTAAGAACAGCACACAGTGTGTATCCTGCTCACTGACTGAAGACCAATACTGCAGCAAATGCTTTAGTGTTGGAGTTGTAGCAGTGTATTATGCATAACCTGTTAGCCTGTGAAGTAAGCATTGTGTGTGTGTGTGTGTGTGTGTGTGTGTGTGTGTGTGTGTGTGTGTGTGTGTGTGTGTGCGCGTGTGTGCATGCAGGTGGATCAGCTGATGTTTGCACTACATTTTGTGAAGGGGACACAGCCAGAACTCTTCCAGGAGAACGTATTGTCACACACACAGACACACACACACACACACACACACAGTACAAAATCATTCACTTACAGCATATTAATAAATGTTACACACTAATACACCATCCATATATATTTTTGTGTGTGTGTGTGTGTGTGTGTGTGTTTCAGGAATGGGATGCATTCATTGGACTGATAGTTGCAGACACAGTCAGGAAGGTGGTACAGAAACTATTATGTCCTATTTGCTTTCTTCCTTTTCTGCTTCTTTTTTAATCCGTCTCTTCTTCATCGTTTTCTTTCATTTCATTCTTTTTCTGTTTTGATCCTATTCTTTTTTTTTTCTCTCTTCTTGCAGTTAAAAGCTTCCTCTTTATCTTTCTCACTTTGTTCCCCTGACTCAATCTTCAGGACTCCCAGAAGTCTTTGCTGGAACACATTCCTTCCTGGATTGATCAGGAGAGACACACTGCTGTGGCTTTACTCAAGGTAACACACACACACACAGACACACACACACACACACACACACAGACTCACACAGACACACGCACACAGAGACTCACACAGACACACACACACACAGACTCACACAGACACACACACACACAGACAGACACACACACACAGACTCACACAGACACACACACACACAGACAGACACACACACAGACTCACACAGACTCACACAGACAGACTCACACAGACAGACTCACACAGACACACACACACAGACTCACACAGACACACAGACTCACACAGACTCACACACACACACACAGACACACAGACACACACACACACAGACTCACACAGACTCACACAGACACACACACACACAGACTCACACAGACACACACACACACACACACAGACTCACACACACACACACACACACACACAGACTCACACACAGACTCACACACACATACAGAGACTCACACAGACACACACACAGACACACACTCACACACAGACACACACACAGACTCACACACACATACAGACACACACACAGACTCTCACACACAGACACACACACAGACACACACACAGACACACACATACAGACACACACACAGACACACACATACAGACACAAACATACAGACACACACAGACACACACACACAGACACACACATACAGACACACACACAGACACAAACATATAGACACAAACATACAGACACACACACAGACACACATACAGTATACAGACACAGACACACACACACTCGCACAGAGATTTCTTGCTTTGCAGAATTCTAATCTTTTTTTTATGTGTATGTGTATGTGTATGTGTGTGTGTGTGTGTGTGTGTGTGTGTGTAGAGTACGTTCCCGACGCTGTATCAGTCCCTGTGTCTGAGTGACGCAGATCTCTGGCTCTCGTTTTCACAAAGCTCCGTCTGCGAACAGGAAATCCCTTCTTCCATCGCCAAGAAGATCTCTCTGTTCCAGCAGGTCAGCTGCCAGTTAAACACACGGTGGCTCCTTCCTCTCTGCTGGACCTGGGATTATAATCTCTGTCGTAATCTCACACCCCGATCTGAACCTGTGATCTCTGCATTAATCTGCCTTGTTATACAGTAAATCCCTCATAGTGAAGAATCAGGAAGCAGCTAACAAACCGTCTCAGCGCTCTGTTCATCACATGTTAAACACAATGTGTTCATTCTATTCATCTAACAATTCTAATCTGCTCCAATATTCTGTCATTTCCATTAGAAGTGTATAAACCCACCCCCCACCCCCACCTCCCCCCACCCCTGCGGCACTGGAAGCTTCTAGACTCATTTATATGCTACTGATCTTTAGAGGAAGTTAAATGGAAATAATTGAGACTGAATAAAATGTTAACAGTTTAGTGCACATTATTGCTGAGATGTTCAGTAGGTGTTCAGTAGGTGTTCAGGGCACTGTCTCTGTCTCTCACTGTTTCTCTGTCTCTCTCTCTGTCTGTCTCTGTTTGTCTCTCTCTCTCTGTGTCTCTCTCTCTGTCTCTCTGTCTGTCTCTCTCACACACACATATATCTGTCTCTCTCTCACACACCTCTCTCTCTCTCTCTCTCTCACACACACACACACACACACACACATCTCTCTCACACCTCTCTCTCTCACACACACCTCTCTCTCTCTCTCTCTCTCTCTCTCTCTCTCACACACACACACACACACACACATCTCTCTCACACCTCTCTCTCTCTCACACACACACATCTCTCACTCTCTCTCTGTTTGTCTGTCTGTCTGTCTCTCTCTCTTACTCTTTCTTTCTCTGTCTCTCTCTCTCATTCTCTCTCACTTTCTCTCTCACACATCTCTGTCTCTCTGTCTCTCTCTCTCTCTCTCTCTCTCTCTCTCTCTTGCTCTCTCGCTCTGTCTCTCTCTCTGTCTCTCACACATATACATACACATATATCTCTCTCTCTCTCACACACACACACATCTCTCTCACACCTCTCTCTCTCACACACACCTCTCTCTCTCTCTCTCACACACACACACACATCTCTCTCACACCTCTCTCTCTCTCACACACACACATCTCTCATTCTCTCTCTGTTTGTCTGTCTGTCTGTCTCTCTCTCTCTTACTCTTTCTTTCTCTGTCTCTCTCTCTCATTCTCTCTCACTTTCTCTCTCACACATCTCTCTCTCTGTCTCGCTCTCACACATCTCTGTCTCTCTGTCTCTCTCTCTTTCTCTCTCTCTCTCTCTCTCTGTCTCTCTCTTGCTCTCTCGCTCTGTCTCTCTCTCTCGTTCTCTCTCTTGCGCTCTCTCTGTTTCTCTCTCTCTGTCTCTCTCTCTCTATCTCTCTCCTGTCCAGTCCATAATATGTTCTTCACTAACAGTTAATTTAGTTCACTGTGTCATCTCTGAACGTTGTCGTTTCCTGATCTTGTCTTTGTCGTGGTCTTTCGTCAGGTCCTGCTGGTCCAGACCCTCAGACCGGACAGACTGCAGAGCGCCATGGCCAACTTCGCCTCACACACACTGGGTACGGACCATGACAATGCATGAAGAATGTTTTTTTTTTTTTTTTTTTATCTCTTTGGGTTAAAAAAGAATCATTTTATTGTCCCATGATTTCATGGTGTGTGTTTCCTCGACAAGTTCATGCTTTTTAAACAGCGCTCAACACTTTCATTGGTCAAAAAAACCATAAGGTGCCAAGTTCTTATCTGTTCAGCACATGTAGACATAAATAACAGGAAACGTGCCTCTAGTGCATATGTGAGTCGGTACGTGTGTGTATGATCACATCATAATACCCCCTCATCCCTGTGTCACTCACCAAGATGAAGCACAGCGCTAACTCATCACTCATGCTAATTGACTCTGGTCTTAGAGTGAATGTGAAACACACTCAGCCAATTTGTCCATAAACAAGCCGTTTAATTTGCTAATCAGGCAATTAATTTAACACAGCAGCTCGACAGGGTGCGGGCCGACCTGCAGCGTTATCAATAATGCTCTGTGTGTGTGTGGGTGTGTGTGTGTGTGGGTTTGTGTGCGTTGCTATATTAAAGAAGCTTTAAGCCACAGAGAGGTTTCAGCAATATTAGAAAATGATGTAATGTTAATGCACATTTTCACACACAGTATCGTTGCTATAGTAACAGCTGATTCAGGAATAGTTATAACTGCTGTAACATGAGTGAACAGAACGCTTGTGGTCATTCTACAACATTAAATGGAACTATAAATGGAAAAAGGAAAGGTGTGTGTGTGTGTGTGTGTGTGTCTGTCTCTGTGTGTGTGTGTGTGTGTGTGTGTGTGTCTGTCTCTGTGTGTGTCTGTCTCTCTCTGTGTGTGTCTGTGTCTGTATGTGTGTGTGTCTGTATGTATGTGTTTTTATGTGTGTGTCTGTGTGTGGGTGTGTATCTGTATGTGTGTGTGTGTCTGTGTGTCTATGTGTGTGTGTGTCTGAGTGTGTGTGTGAGTGAGTGTCTGTGAGTGTGTGTCTGTGTGTGTGTGTGTGTGAGAGAGAGAGCAGGGTTGATGGGGTGTGGCAGGTACTTTAGGAGACTTCAACTCCTGAAGTCCTGCTTCTGTGGAGATAATGAGAAACTCACTGACACACACACACACAGACACACACTCACAGACACACACTCACAGACACACACTCACACACGCACACACACAGACACACACAGACATTCAGACACACACACAGACACACACATTCAGACACACACTCAGACACACACACACAGACGCAGGGTTGATGGGGTGTGGCAGGTACTTTAGGAGACTTCAACTCCTGAAGTCCTGCTTCTGTGGAGATAATGAGAAACTCACTGACACACACACACACACACACACACACACACACACACACACACACACCTTTCCAGTTCTCGGTTAAAGAGATGCCTTACAGTGTCAATTAACCTTCACTCACTCTGTCTGTCTCTCCCTGTTTCTCACTCTCTAACTCTTTGCCCCATCTCTCTCTCTCTCTCTCTCTCTCTCTCTCTCTCTCTCTCTCTCTCTCTCTCTCTCTCTCTCTCGCTGTCTGTCACTCTTCATCTCTCTCTCTCTCTCTCTCTCCCCCCTCATATCTTACCAGTCCCTTCTGTCTCTTTCCGTCAGCTCCTTTTTCCTAACTCTTTTTATCTGTCTTTCTCTATCCCTCTCTTCTCTATCCTTCCCCTCAGGCTTCATAGCAATGCTAATGTATATATTTCAGCATGACTCTATCAGCGGGTCTTAATCTCTTCAGAGCTAATAACGAGTTAATGCTAAAACAGGGTGAGAATGCTAATGACTTTGGCTTATCTGGCTTATGAGCAGTAATGTGCCAGATGCTACGGTTCCACAATCACACACACGCCATATTGAGGTGTGTGTGTGTGTGTGTGTGGTGACTGTTGTAAATGCTCCTAAGCATAACAGTGTCAGTGTGTATAGTCGTGTCAAAGCGCTGACACCGGAGACTCCCTCCATAAACCTTAGACAGAACATTTCGTATCATACACACATTAAATTTGAGTAACGTCTGCCTCGATCTGAGCCTTGTTTAGTGTCGTAACAATGTGAAGATTCACGTTGACTAGAAGGTGTAATGCACATGGGAGCCACGAGTGGAGAACTGTGACGTGTGAATAAAGATAAACTGAGCTTTAACACAACTCTGAGCTCAAAGAGCATTATTAGATACGCTACATGCACACACTCAGGTCGCGTCTCACCCCGTGGCAAAATATTAGGATAACATCTCCCATTTAATCATTTCTCTGAATAATTCAAAACTCTGTGTGTGTCTGTCTGTGTGTGTGTGTCTGTGTGTGTGTGTCTGTGTGTGTCTGTGTGTGTGAGAGAGAGATTCGAAAATCCCTATTGGAAACACACAAGCCTTTCATCTTGACCCCGGCTTAACTATCTGCTTTTCTATGCTGTCTTTTATCTGGTTCTTTTAGATTTTTTCCGACACGCATCAAACTTTGGAATCTTTTCAATCCTACAACATGTCAAAATGTACAACAGTAAGATTTGGTTATATTTATTGTTGCCTCAGGCAGCAGGCGTCTACTGCAAAACAGCTGAATAAACCAAAAGCGATGAGGCACGTGTATGTGTGTGTATGTGCGTGTACTGTATGTATGTATGTGTGTGTGTGTGTGTGTGTGTGCGTGTGTGTGTGTGCGTGCATGTGCGTGTGTTTGTGTGCGTGTGTTTGTGTGGGTGTTTGTGCGTGTGTGTGTTTGTGTACCTGTGTGTACTTGTGTGTTTGTGTGTGTGTTTGTGTATGTGTGTACCTGCGTGTGTGCGTGCATGTGTGAGTGTGTTTGTGCATGTGTGTGTGTGTGTGTGCGCGCGTGTGTGCGCGTGTGCGTGTGTGTACGTGCGTG